>NW_020450562.1:346275-431653 GCF_003343035.1 Apteryx rowi
CGTGGAGGCGGCTGGCCAGCACCGGCCCCGGGGGCGGGAGCAGGCGCCATGGGTGGGCATGGGGGGGCCCCGCGTTAAAAACCAGGGGCACGATGTTGTGTCTGCATCGCCGTTCTCCCTCAGCGCCTTCTCAGCACGTATCTCTTTGCACTCCATAAAGTTCAGTTACAACCTTGTTTACTATTTAAGACTGATGTAATAACAGTTTTATTGCTGGTCAATGAATCTCTGTTTCAACCGGTCCATAAAATGTTACGTGTACAATTAGCTTCAACTTGAAATTTAACCATAACACTATCAGCCCAAGACAGCACAAGGAAGGCATTCCTCGCTGCATTTGGTGTTTTAGGAAATGGAGGGAACAAGACTTAAAGGTGGAAGATCGGACGATTTCATAACAAGACTTAAAATGATTATAGCACAGCCAACTCTCTTACAGCCTTATATTCCTCATAAAGATAATCCATATCCAGTCAGGTTTAAACTCTTCAGTAATACTTACGATTTCCCCAAAAGTCCATTTTTCTATCCGAGAAAGTGCCTGACCAAATTAAAATAATTTTGATTGCTAGAATCAAAAGTTAAGTCAGGTATTTGAGAGCTAAAATGTACCACTGAATGAAATCCCCGTCTATCTTTTACTACTTTGCTGTGATATGTTTTTAGATACATTTGTGACAAATGCATCTAATGACAACTTGTCACAAAACCTTTTTTTCATTGTTTCTCCAATGAATTCAATGTAAACTACAGCACATACACAATAATACTACTCTAATTTTATAACTGAATCACAGAAGAAGTATAGGTACTCTTCAGTTATTGGAAGTCTCTCTCCATGCTTTCCATCATGATTGCCCATATAGAATTTGAGATTGAGAAATCCTGGCCTAATGTACAAAATAACTTCTAATAGCTGGAAAATGTTTTAAAATCACTTCAACTGCAGGTTATAGAAATAACTGTCTTGAAGAGACATGTCATGTAATCAAGGCTGACAAAATGAGACATTTCCTGTAATTCTGAAGCTCTTTTGGCAGATGAGGAAAAGTGTTTTAAAACTTTTGTTATATACTCTTCAAGATCTGATTTTGATTTATCTATAGCATAACTTTGAAATGAGTTGCAGAATTATCTGGCAAGCAAATCTTTTTTCTGCAATAGACAGAATAATGCCTCACAAAATTAACATGAACATTATTACCTTCAAAGAGTGATACATTGTCAAACTGTAAGCCACTTGATTATATTATACCTTTCACATTTTCAAATAGTCCTACTGTGATTTCACTTCTGCCTCAGAAATAACAAGGCAACAGTTAACTATTCAGTCATCTTTCTCAATGCAAAACATTTTTGCAATATAAACAGTGTCACCGCATCACTTTGTTAGGATTTCTTTAAACCTATATTAAACAGCCCATGTAAAAAGTGGAATTGTTTTGGTCTATGCTAATATAGATCAAAACCCATCTTAATAATGAAGATTTGGGCAAAGTCCCTGGAGAGCAGAGGTCTGCTGTTTCTCATCAAATGGACTGTCAATAGCTAGTCTATACTGGAGAAACATACTGAATTCTCTGCAAACCGCTCATACACACTCTTACTCAGAAATGACAAACTGACCCGACAACTCTTCCTAACCCCATGCAGATGGAGATTGCAAAACTCACTTGTCACAGCATAAAATGCACATAGCAGAATCTATGGTTGTTTTACCAATGAAAGACAGTAACAAGCACACATATAAACCCAGTTCTTAAACAATCAGCCTGAATAAAGAGAAGCTAGTGGCATAAACCATGTTAAATAGAAAACATCACTGGGATGAATAGGCTTAAAATACAAGCTCATGATTTTGCCTCCTCAAGGGAATTTGCACATGTAAGAAAACAAATGAGAAGTGAATAACCATGCAAGACACTATAGTGAATTGGAAGGGAAGAAAAGAGTTCGGACATAGCAAGTGGATTGTTATTTTGCCTCCCAGTACCACCAATATCCCTGTTTAAACTGAGATATTCTTTCCAGAACATAATGGGGTAATCAGAAGTCTCTAGAGTCATTTAGAAAGTAATGATGTAACATAATGACTAGAAATTAAGTTTTGACTTAATACCTAAAACAGTTCATGGAAAGTAGTGGAGAAACTAGAGGAAAATTCATAGAACTGATAACAAACTGGTTCAATTGTACCACTGGCTTTCACCCGTACCTGAAATTTAGAAAACCAAGAAAGTAATGGAAACTATAAAGAGTATACTTTGAGCGAACATAAGAAGCTCAACTTTAAGAGGAGGACATTTCAGTTTATATTTCACCATAGTTATTAGTTAGATCATTCATATTGTTTGTCCAAATAAACTCTTTGAAATGTCTTCTTTGGAGCTTTTTTTTCCTGAATGATCACTGAAGTCAACACCAAAGTTCACACTGATGGGTAGGATCTTATGGTAAATCATGTTTGGCTGAGAATAATTTTCAAGGTAATATTTGTTTCAAAGGTAACTCTAACCATTGGAGAAACTTCAATGGCTTCTTTAGCTATTTTAGCATTTTCATTCATCCTATTCTTGCGGAAACTGGTAGCAAAACTATCTGGGCAGTTTGGTAGTCATGTTTGTTACATTTTCAAATCTGGTTCTTTCAGGACCTTTATAATACAATGTACTTCAGCTTTTAGGGATCAAAGTTTTTGCAATGAATATTTTGTCCAATTAGGATTTATTCTCAGTGAACATTTCAGATTGTTAAAACACCAGAGCTGTAATCTCCTTAACAAAGCTTGTTTTTCTTCAGTGCAGAATACTTGGTAGTTCTATAAACGAGCAGCAGGGCATTGGGCATAATGAACTTCGTTGTATAGATGTCAGAGGAGAGAAAAGGAATGTTAAACTATAAACCAAGAAAACATGGTTATTAGTGTATTCCAGACACACTGACTTTGTGGATTTCATAGTACTTTTTAACTGAAAAAAGCTATATTGAAGTTATTGTAACCCCTGTATCTTAAAGTTCAGAAGCACTCATTGAGAGTGGGTATAATACAATTGAAAAGCTAACAATAACAGTAACCAATAACAGTTATTTGGGGAAAATTCACACAGAGAATTACAGTCCCAAAGTACATTTTACAAAATGACAGAAAAAAACACCACAGAACAGAAAAACTGGTATAGTATAGTATGATGTTTCATACAAATTACTTCTGCTCATAGTGCTAATTTTTCTCAATAACCCTGCTGTACTTTCCCACCTGCCGTTATATGCTTTCAAGGCTAGATTAAGGTAGTGGATCGTGTAAAGGCACACTGGCAATACCCAGAGTTAGACAGGGATAAGGGTTCTTAATGAAGCTTTCCTAAACTTCCAAAAAAGACTTGTTTTTATCTTTTAGTAATTTAACTTTTCCTAGTGTTTATGCACTCAGATGGGTAAGTTTGGTAAGGCTCTTATCCATAATGGTCAGAAGATTGATAGCACTCAAAGGCATGAGTTTAAAGTAAATATTGTAGTTACATTTGGAAATGCACATGTAATATTAGATTCTATTACTTTCATAGTCTACATTTGCAGCCATTCATGTCTACTACCTGAGAAAACAATGTTTCTTTACCAACTTTCTTTACCAGCAAAAGCTGGTAGTCATTGCATTCAGTTCTTCATCCTGTCTAATCCACCAGCAAAATTCAGCAATCTTTCCAAAGGAGCCATCAGGGACTATCAAAAACTATATTCAACAAATCTAAGAATTAGGAAATCAAAAAAAGTTTTTATTCTCTTTGTAAATAAAAATACCGTGGTTTGTGAAAGCAGTTATAATTAGCTGGCTCAGAATTATTAGCGCTTTTTAGAATATGAACTCCATTACTCCATTAATTACATAGCTACCCTTAGTAATTTGCTTTAGAGTAAGTAGGGCTGGTTGCTGCCATGGTGGTGACATCAAAGCTCTCTGCCAGGTGACACCATCTGTCCTTCACTTGGCAATATTAATGGACAGTGCTACATTATTCTTTAATACACCATAGAAATTCCATCTCTGCAGACAAGAGAATAGGTGATTTTGTTCTGAAATTATTTAGGGGATGCAGGAGATAAAATCCTTGCAACGTAAGTAAGAGTAAATGCACACAAAAAGAATTTACCCACTTCTCTCAGTCTAGTGAGAAAAGCTCACTTTAAGGATCTGAGTTTACCCACTCTTATTTAACACTATGCCATTAGCCTCACTTTTGCCTTTTCTTTCATGTGAGTTTTTCTTTATTTCTTTCCTCATCCAAGAGTTTCTTATCTGCCTCTTTCTCAAGTGCATTTTGGGGGGCAGGAGGATAAGGAATCTAGTGGATGCCAGCCTTCGGCTTTGTGTGAATGCCCTGTCAGGTCTGCAAAGGTATAAATAGAGTTCTGTACCCCACTTGGGGTACAGTCACGTCACAGGGTTTTTTTCTTCCAGTAGGCACATAAAAATGCCACTCAGATGAAGAGTCCTGTTTTAACTGAAGTTAAGTAGAAAAAAGATAAGATAAAGCAAAGTTACAGTTATCAGAAAGGAACAGTGCTTTAACCTGGAAAATGTCCAGGATAAGTATCCTTATTACCATGATATTTTGTTCCAGCTGTGCTGTAAGAGTGAAAACTGGAACAAATAAGCTATGATCATATGACAAAGAACAATATGAGAACACCCCCCTCTACACACATAAAAATAAGACTGTTTCTTGGTACTACTTTTACCATTCAAATACACAAACAAAAGCAACACAGCTACATCCTAACTTGCCTTTAAAACATGTGCAAAACTGAATATAACCAGCAGCCAGTAAATCCTCGTGCCAAGGATTTGCATTTAATCTTCTCTTCTGGAAACAAGAACAGCTTGCAAGTACCCCAGGTGAGGAGGAAGTAGCTGGATATACATGAGAAATACACCTTTGGGGTTTGTACTAAGATCCTAGATCCATTAAAATGGGATTGTCAACCTACTTCCAGGAGGACGGCACTGATTTGTCATTAGTAGGAGGGGAAGGCCCCTAAAAGAAATTCCATTTCTCTCTTTTTTTTTTCTTTCCTTGCAGTCACTCAACCATACCACCTGGCTAGGGAACCTCGTAGGGAAAAATTCAAAAACTTATTTCAGTTTGAGTTGATGTTACCACACTCTGGGATACCCTTATCTTTGGGGAAAATCATTCTAGCACCTTTTTAATTTTTTTGCAGCAATTGAAGCCTCTGGGAACCTTGCAAGGAAAAAAAATGAAATGGGGCCAGATCTTGCTACATGGAATTTACCATGTTCAGCAGTAGGAGAAGTTCTTGTAGTTTTCCCCCAGATACACTTAGTAAAATCTGGAATTTAGGAGTGTAGGTTTGAGTTGTCTTGGCTCTGAAAGTTCTCAGCCGGAGAGATAGGCACTTTTCATTCGTTTTGCCTAGAACATTTGTTTTTCCACACGATCAATTCTTCAAAAAGGTATCAGGTTTACCTGAAAATTGCCATGCTCTCCTGCCATACAGCAAGTTGTTCCCCTCTACGTTGGCACTCCTGCTGCTTGACATCCTATGGAGTAGGCTGCTGGGGGATCAGAGAAGTGTGTTTCCCAAAGCTTTTGGGCCTCAGCCTCTGCGGCTCTGCCATGTGGGCTGTCGTGAACCTGGGGCTTTTGGAGCTGCTGGTTTCAGTGCAACCCCTGAGGTGAGGAACTAAAAATACCAGTAAACATCACTCTTTTCCTAGAAACACCAAAACATTCTTGTTTGAGACTCCACCCATTTCATGGGAGTCTTTAAATGAAGCAGTATACAGTTACAGCTCCACAGACGACTGGGAAGAGGAGCTGTTGTGCTTGTCATTGCAGAACTGTCTGAATGTTAAAAATCTTTCGGGGAATTATTTCTGTTCGTGACCTGCACTTTCCAGGGGTACTGCTGCGCCAAGAGATGCCCCCCCCAAAAAACCAACGATTCTAAGATTCTGAGTCCAAGTGCACCTTTTTTAATGAATTATCAGCCATTTCCGTCTCAAAGAAAAAAAATTTAGGCAAGCATGTATGTTTTCTGATTACCTCCTCTCCCAAATCTTGGCAATAGAAAGTGGGATGAGAAGAGTTGCTATTCCAGTAGCAGCTCTGCCGACTGAGGATGCAGGGGTACAAAGCTTTGCTCCTCTTCATCAGCCAGTCTCCTTTTCAGTCCATTATGGTATGTCCCTGTATCTTATCCAGAGAATGTTAAAAGTTTCATAATTCAGTATCGTATCAAGTGCTTTTTCTCAAATCAATAACCGTTACATCCACTAGAATACCTTTGTATCACAGATATATAATTACAGTGGTTTTGGCTATCATCAGGTTTATCCGATCTGATACATTTTATTAATGTATGGTTCTTATTGCTCATCAGACTTTTTTGCTCTATGTATTTGCACAGAGATCACTTGTTTCTTCACCTTAACTTGAACCCATGGAGAGTTTAAAATAACAATTGTAGTTTCCCCAGTTTCTCTACTGAAAACAGTTTCCTGTGTTTATTTGACTAATAAGCTTTTATTTTTCCTGTTTTCATGTATTTGTTCTGTCTTACAGATTTGCAAGTGCACACTAGAGAAACTGGTTTATGTAACACAAGTTAAATATGATCCTTAACCTTTTTGTGACCTCTTGAACTTCAAATATACTTTTGCACCTTTTGCTGATATTGCTTTTCACCAGATTCTGACATTCCCCGTCAATATAAACAGCAAGACATATTTTGTTTGATTTTCTGTATAGCTTGCAAACTGTATCTTGTAGACTAGTCTAGATTAGAAACCCTTGTTGGGCTTATAATAGAACTATTTTTTAGATAAGCTTTTTTTGTCTGTATTGTACAGCTTTTCTTGCATCATAATCCTAGTTTCCAATTCCTTTTAACAGCAGGGAACCACATCAGAATGTAAATGTAGTTGCTGAGGGCTATACCTATAATGGGATTCAAGATCAATGCCAAATAAGAATCCCACAACATTTCTATTCTTTATATACCTAGTCCAAGGGGGAAGAAAATACATTATGTTCATTCAGTATATCCATGCATTCGATCTTAGTAAATGCAGTAGGCTTCAATTTAGGCCTGAAGGCCTGCTGTTAGTGGCTGACAGCTTTTCTGGGAGAATCATTTGGCAAAATTTCATGGGTCTCTGTACAGAGCTTCCTAGAAGATGATGACTGGGAAATACTGTAATTTAACAAGAGCAACAAACAAATTATTTCTTTAAATATTCTACCTACTAAGCATATTATTCATCTCATTTTGCAAAGTATTGTGATGATCAGTAGGAAGACACAGCCTGAGAGCTTCGTTGGTGGGAGAAAACTTTTGGTTCAGTGTTTGTATGTAGATGTTTGCTTTGAGATAACAGAAGTAATAAAATGCTGCGCTTCAGGACAAAAATGGATCCTGTGCAAAGACCCAACAACATGAAAGTCTTACTGCCTCCACGTGTGCTATCACTCAGGTCAACAGGTGTGTTGTGGGATAGATTAGCTTTGAAAGATTAGATGTGGATATGGATAAGAGCAGAATTACTGATGGCCCAAGTTCATCTTTACACTTCATTAAGCAACCAAGTACTAAAGAAGAGGCTGCCTCACTCAAATGGTTAACAACATTTCCACATGCATGTAGTTTTAATGTTTCTCTGCTGAACCTGGAAGTGGTGTATGATGGGCACACTGAAAAGCAGAATGAAGAGCACATGAGGGCCATTTTCTATTATTAAGGTTGCTGAATGCTTGTCTTTAGAAGCCATTTTCAGGTCTGTTCAGCAGAAATTCGGCAATCCTTCACTGCTTGACCGGTATTATGCACGCATAATGAATAAGATACCAATACAGCAGGCCTTTCCTAAGTCAGAGGAAAGAAAAAAATGGTTCCTCAGGTGCACTTGCAACAGTAAAGCTATAGCATAAACAAGCCTAGCTGTCTATAACCTGTAGCTCAAAGGGTCTGTGCCTTATTTATACTACAGCTGTTACTCTTGGAGGAGAACAACTAGTAAATCTTGTGTTTCCAGAGAAGATACAGATACAGAGAGCAGCCAGGCAGCATTGGCAGGAACAGTCACCTGGGATAGAGCAGCACTGGAGCAAGCTCTTCTAAGAAATTGTCCTTCACCTCATACACTCACATCATTCAGAGGACATCTATCCTTTTTTACTGTATGTAAGTGAAAAGTGGGGTTCCAATTCTGCTAACATGAGACATAATCTTTTTGAGCCAGTCTCAGTCACAGAAGGGATGCCAATAGTAGGTATAAGGCTGCATTTTGCAGGTGTTTTGTTTTTGTCTCCTGACTCACTGTTTCTAACAGTATTTACCATCTTGTCAAACTTGCATCTATTGTATCATTTTCCACCTACTAAAATAAGACTTTGATTATTTTATGGTACTTTGTATTTTTTACATGAGAAATGTATAAATTGCTATTTAGTGACATCTGAAAAATTAGAATAATGTCATAAGAATATTGAGTGTTGTTTCCCCCAAATAAAGCTTTATTACACAAGTGAAACTGAGCCCATTTCCTTCTCACAGACATGTTACAAGCGACACAAACTGATTGCAAGACTGCTGTGTGTGTGAAATAGTTTAGAAATGCTGCAGTGATAGTCACTAGGGTGCTTTTGTTCTGGCTGTGGAGACATTAGATAATGCATTGTTTCTAAGATATTTTCCTACGCTTTTTTATTCAAGCTAAGTCTCCCTTCCAAACCACATCTTACTTATTCATGACTATCACAGTTGGCAATTATGAGCTGATGGGTTTGTGCCCACTAAGTTATCAGAAAACCTAAATATAAAATCTTTTTCTTCTAGAAAATTGTTTAGTACCAAACTTCTAAATAATTTTCTTTGTGAAAACAAATGAAATATTTCAATTCTATGATTATGGAATAAACAGGAGTTATGAAATTGATTTTCATATTTAGTGTTACTCAGCAGTAACATTCAGAACAAGAAGTATGAAAAGTTCCCACACATACTTATTGTTTCAACCTCTTTGCCCCGCAAGGAGTTTGTTTAAAACAACCAAATCAAAACCAACCAAATATGTTGCTTTCAATATCTTGCTGTTTGACACACACTTTTTATTAAAACGTTTTGACAGAAAGTCTCCTGGCCATACATACCTAATATCAGAGGAACTTATCGTATAAAATATGGTCATTCTACCTGATCTGCTGGATCTGTTGCAGGCTCATTTAGAGACAGTGGGAGGCACACCTGTATGAGCACATGTGCTTGCAGGACAGGGCAGAAAAGTGCACTAAAAGTAATCAGCTCAATAAAACACGGCCCAGTGTTCTGCTTTATCCCACTGGGCAAATCAAAAGGCAATATTCATGATACAGAAAAATGACCTCAGACATCTCTTGGTAGACAATTTCAAGGAAGATAAGAAGATTCTATGGCCTGGCCCGAGCCAAAAGCCGCTCAGGCAGCTGGCTAACACTCAGGCCAAAGAAGCAGAGGGCGTTCAGTGCTTAGCAGCTCTCACTGGATAAGCCGGCGTGGAGTCGTCAGGGAGTGCAGTCCACGAATGGCTGGACTTTGCCCTGCTGTCTAGGCTTGATGCTCTCAACATAATCTGTGAAAGCGCAGCCTGCACCCGGGGCTGCCCCAGGCTCACCCCTGGGCGCTGGCGTCCATTGCTCATTTTTAGGCATGGCCTGACTGTAACCATGACAGCATCTTTCTGATTCTCTGATTCAGACAGCAGGTGGAAGTTCATTTAAATCAAGCAAAAAGTGAAGCAGATTTAGGAACGTGACACCAGTTACTGCCTTCAGGGGAAGGTTAGAGCGTGCAGAACGGAAACGTGCCATGCTATCTCCCACCCATTACCACCTAAATTGCCTTCCCATGAGAGGACTGCAGGTCTCTTGCGATAAATCCATTCGGGAGATGCTACCTCTCATTTCAAGGAAGTGACAACGCTGGTCCTCTACCAATCAAGATTTTCACTGAGCTGATTAGAGAATTTTTATTGCCCAGTAAGGCAATCAAGACAAGTACACATCTCATCCATTTAGAAAACAAACAAAAACAAACAACCTTTGTAATCTTCTGCCTGTAAACACTCATTTTATCGAGTGACTTACATTTCCCCTTAGGAGCAAAGTAGCTATTGCATCAAAAAAGCAGTCATTTAGTCAGAAAGGCAAATATTGGCATTGCCAGGAGAAAGAAGAACTTTATAACCTTTAAAGCTGCATAATCTAACTGCACCTCCTGCCACCTTTCTAACTGGCAGTGCAGCGTAAGTGGGGTTTGGTCACCACTCTCTGATATCTAAGTTGGGACATCTGGTTGCTATGAAGCTCAAAATAGTTTTACTCCATCCGAAGAGTGGAGTCTGCCATAATTACCCCAAACAAAGACAAGGACTAAAACTGAAAAAGCTCCATGCTGTTGTCAAAAACCATCTTGTTTCCAAAATAATGTGACTGTATTTGCAGACAAAAGCAGCCTGAGTGGGGCGGAGATTATATTTATGGGACTGAGTTCCACAGCTCAACTTTATATTTCAGCGTGGCCCATATCCAGTACGCCAGAGCAGAAATAGCCATGCTACCAACGCAGGCTTACTGCCAGTTCTATCCTCGCTGTTAAAGGAGGCACTTAAAAACAGCCACAGTGGTTTTGTTTTGTTTTAATCATTAATCAAATGCAAATAAAATGCACTGAAGGAAAGCAAACATGCACACCATGGCACAAATGCAAACAGGTGTTTTAAATGCAGGTCAGGTTGCCATGATTAATTTGGAGGAACTGGGGGTGGGGAAAAGAGAGTCAAAGAAATTGGAAGGCAAAAATGTCCTTTCATTGTAGAGTTGCATTCACCGTGGAGATTCCTGAGATTTTTGTCTCAGGAGTGTCATAGCCTCTGCTGCGGGGGGTTCACATGTTACAGTATGTGGCTGTGGTGTTCTGTGTGTTTTTAGACAGGTGCATATGCAGCTATGAAGAGCTGCCTGTGCTGGAAACGTTCCTGAAGCCACAGTACACTGTCTTCACAAGTCTTTTCCCTTCGGTAGGCACTAATTCTCCTGTGTCATTGCAATGGAGCTAACTCAGCAACATACTGCTGCCAGATTGGTTTGTTTGTAAGGAATCCAGCAGCATCAAGCGCAAACCTCTGGCAACGCTGGCCACACTGTCCTCTAAAAAAAGGCGTTGGCAAGAGGGAGGAGGGAGTCTAGGCTGTCTCCCAAAAAAACTTCTTACTTTGTAAGTATTTCCAAAGCCATCAGTCCCAAAAACTGAAACAGAAATCCGAGAGAACAATTAGGGAAGAGGAGAGAAAATGGGGTTGGTTATTAGATTTGTAGATTATGACTATTAATTAATATTACAGAAGCTGTACCCCCTTGGGTACAGGCTCAAAGGCTGTTAATGTGCCACAAGTAATCTACGATTTGGGGATATGAAAAGAGAAAAATCATAGTGTAAGATTTAAAGCCTATTTTCTATTTTGAAAGCTGACTTTTCAGGAGGGAGAAGTCCAGAGCTCTCCATTCCCATGCAAATTTCCCTGTCTGAAGAAACTGATGTTCTCCTCATCTGTTTCCATTAGCACAATATCAGGAGCTTGAATCTGCAATTTTTTATAGGCTTCAAAAGACAATTGGGTTTCAAAATTTCTAAAATGTAACTACTCAGTTAGAGATAGTTCACACATGCAAAACACTAAAGTATTGTAAATGATACATTCTGTATGCAAGAGATAAATGAGTAATTTCCATTCTTATTTTAATCACCATTGTTCCAAATTTCTTAAAATAAACACCCCCCACTGCTTCCTGTAGCTTCTGTAGAAACAGTATTGAATATTTTGCAGGCAAAAATAGCAGGAGTATTGAAATTCATAGCATTCCTCTCTAGAGTAGATGACTGATGAAATGCACATTTCAAAACCGGTGAAAATATGAGCCAGAAAAAGATAGCAGATGAGATTATCTTTGTATTGATTTCTCTGCGGTACATTCTGATTAACTGGCAAAAGAAAGAGGGTGTTTCCAGTGCCCCTGTCAAGATCCCATTCTCAATTCTCTGTCCGTGTGGCTTCCAGTAAGTAAGTTTTAGTTACTGGGTACCTAGCAGCTTTGCTGCTGTGACGTCCCAGGAAGCTTCGTCTCTCTCTGTATGTCTGAACTTCCAAAAGGTGGGTTCAAATATTCTTTGTCGTCTGCAAAAGAATCCCCTGCAAAATTTGTTCAGATCTTTCACAGCTTACTTCAAAACCAATGCTTCTTACTGAAAACTTTCTGGTGCAGCTGGTCCTTCTTAAGGTGTTGAAGCAACCGCTAGGGCAAGCTATCTAAGCCAGTGGGGGATTTTTTTTTAAAATCAAAATCAGTATATTTATCTAGAAGACTTTCTGTAATGTAATGAATGATTAGCTCAGGGACTCTAGTGCTGGTGTTATGATGAGCTGTCTAGCCTGAATTTCTTCATTATAGTACCAAAATATCTTAAAAGCTAGTAGTTTAACCTTCCCTAATCATAATTAAAGAACAATCTTAATGATCAGTGTGACAGCAGTCTAGGTGTCACAACCAAGAGCAGTGTCATGCATTTATCTTCTGATGGGAATACACGGCTGACTTCACACACCAAACTGCAGCCCAGATGTTCAGCTGCCTGTGAGCCCAGGCTGCTCTCACTGCAGCACAGCTGCAACACCTGGGCTCAGTTTTACTTGGAAAGCTGTTGTCAGGCTGCAAGAGAGAGCGTGAGCCAAAGCCATGTGAAAGTAAGTACACAGACAGATGTGAAATTGTGGGAACAGTAACAGCAAGCAGCTCAGGGGTTCAAGAGGAAAAACATGAAAAGAAAAGGTGCAAAACCCCAAGAGAAAAGGCAGAGAATGGGAAGGCAGCAGCTCAGCCAGATGGGCATCAGCACCCGCTCCAAAGAGCAAGGCAAAACAAACCTCCTCCTCCGCACAGACCACTGCTCGCCCAGCAAACATGCCTGAGGTGTCCCACCAGCATGATGAGCATAGTTAATACATAGTCTAGTAGCATGTCAGTCCTACCTACCTACGTGTGCTTTAGCCAACAAATAGTTGCTGCATGTTTTAAACCATGCAGAGTCTTTTGGCATAGTACAAGGTGCCCAAGCAAAAATGACCCAGTGAGAAAAGGCCACGACACCTCGCTTGCTCTCTTTCCTTCCTTACTGATAGTACCCAACACGTGTCACACTGCTGGTAAGGCATTATCCTTCACTATATTATTCTCTACACAAGCATTAGTAGAAATGGGTGAGACACCAACCACACTGAAGAAAAACTGCAGAACTTCATTCCATGCATATCTACTGAAATTCCTGCAGCAGCCATCAAAGAAACTGAATGCATTTGAGGTGGGGCATGCACATTTTTAAAAAGCTGAGTGTTTCAAAATTCCTGTCTTTAGGAATGATCTTCAGCCGCACTTTCTGCATTCTGCAAACCTAACCAAGCAGTGCATTTTTACTGATAGAAAGCTGGAAAATGGAGTGGGAAAGTGACGGTGGAGCCAGGAATGGAAGACACTTCTCCATTCCCAGGCCTGGGCTTTTTTCCCCAATCCTGATTTCTTTCTGGAGTGCCCAAGAGCATGTACAAATACTACAGGCCTGCTTCTCTTTCCCCTCTCCCTCCCCCATCCCCCTTTTTTCTTCCAGCCACACAGCATCAAGTCAAGGCCTGAAGTCACCAGATAACACAAACTAAACTGGAGGTAGATAAAATGACTGCACCACTAGATCATATTAATGCTATTTATAGAATAACAGAAGGGCTTGCTGTGAAACGGTGAAGCATTTTTTTTCCCCACTAGTAAGTGGTATCAGCAGGCTCTGTCTAGCTATCCATAAGGAAAAGAGACTAGGATGTTATATAAATTCTGACAGTGCCTCTTTAACCATGAGGGGAAGGAATATGCTCTCACTAAGGAGCACACCAGCTTGGATTTTATACATCCCATTCCAAAAAAGAATGATAAGGTGAAAAATAGCAAGGTTGGAAACAGCTTCCTTGTATGACCAAATCCTCTTAGATGGCAAATTACAGCATGGCTTGAAAATGCTCCAACTTCCGGGCACTGCAGACTATGGGGTAGGGCAAAGATTATGTTGCTTCTCTGTATGCAATGAAATAGAATTTTTTGCACTTCTGCTACTATGGCCAGCAACATTTCAGGAGAACAAATCCCTGGGACAGTCATGACTGACACTACCTATAGGGGAAAGGGAAAGGGAGGAAAAAAAAATATCATGCAGTAGGCGTGTTCTCACTAATCAATGGCAAAATTCATCTGAAAGCTTCCATTTGAAGGAAAGAATATACCGTATGTAGATCAGTGAGAGAGAGATGTAAGGGCTGCTACTGAAAAAAAACAAAGAGTGGGGAAAATATTACATTAAGCATCGGGAACAGTGACTCCAGGTACATTTGGCAAGCAGTGTGGCACAGTGGGAGTGAATCTGTAAAGTGCAATGGTTTGTTCTGCAGGCTCAATATCTACCTTACCCACATTTGGTGGAGCTGACTTTGGCCGAGCTCTTGGCCGGCCCCATGGTCTGAGCCTGTCAGCAGCAGAGGAGCACCGGGTGCATGCCTGGAGCTCGCCTGCCCCTCGAGCTTCCCCCAAAGGCATCCTACTGCAGTGCTCCAAGCTCCATCCACAGCACAACCCAGAGCAGTGCAGGAATCAATCAGGAGACTTGCTTCACAAGCACTACTCCAACTTAAAATGTTAATGTAGGCACATCCAGTCTGATCAACAGTAAAAACACATCCCCGAGGAACTTCTTCCTTTCTCCAGGCCAGGGGTGGACTTCAGCACAGGGCAGAAAACCCATGCAAGGTTCATGCACCAGTGCCACCACTTGGAGGGCAGGGTGCAGAGCATAAACAACTGTCAGTATATCTATCTTCATGTCCCCCAAACAGTCTCACACTGGCAAGGCTGGAAGTCAGAGCTGAAATTGCAGTTGTAGTACCTTCACTGACTTTGCTGGTTTTGCAACGCCAGGGTGTATTGATTTAGCTTTTACAGGGCTAATACAATAGGATCTGAGCAAGAAAAACTGAAACTGCCGTCCACCACATGGTATGATTCACATTTTTTCTCCTCAATAACTGCAAGAAGATTGGATGGTTAGAAGATACACAAGTTTTGATTCCTACTGCTTACAGTACTTGTGGCAGTGATAACAGCAGTGACTCCTGTTAAATATTTTTGAGAATGCAAGTAAAATGATGGAAGGAATACAAATACCCTACAAAAATTGTTCTTTCAAAATAATATCAGTATCCAGGGAAGGTTGCACCACTCGTTATTTCCTCTGGAATTAATCACAAATCACCCTAATCTTACAGCTGTGTGACAGCAGCTGGAGTGATAAGCCTGGGACATATAACTTCTTGCAGACATTCCTCAAAGCAGCTGAAATGAGCCGTTCTCCAAAATTTAAGCCAACAAGGCTAATTTAAATATAACTGAAGGCAGAGAAATTGAGCTTTGTGTGCTGATAATAAACTTTAAGCCTATCAATTAAGGCAGGAAAGTGAAATACAAATACAATTGTACGGCAAATATAGAACAAGACTGTGCATCAAAGAATCTCCTGTTCCTCATGGAAAGAGGTCTCAGCTAGTCTCCATGTACACCTGTAAAGCAAGGTAAGAAATCACAGTGAGTTGTTTAAGTGTGCCATCTAGTGACTGGCATATGTTTTACTGAGTACTACCTGTGGACAAATCACGACTTGTGAGGAAGCCTATATATAGGATTTCCTGGCATGTTTGTTTTTCAGAACATGCGTGTCCCATGATGCAGAAGTTGTTAAACAGGATTTTTCAAACTGGTGGAATTGCCACTGTTACTGGTAATCTGGTACGAGAGAAAGTGAGACTGAGTAGATTCTGCCTTTATAGGTGATTTATTCTGTGGCAGAGTCACTGAGCATTCACAAGTTATCATTGCTCTGTAGAGAAGGAAACATTTTATGAGTCTGTAAAATAACCAGGTTACCCTGTGAACACTATACTCATCTCCTGATCTGTGAAAAACTGTGAAAGTGGGTGTGTGTGGGGGGGAATTATTCTATCATATTCCATTATTTTCTTTCCTTTCTCACCAGACTGATGAATTATCTCAAATATTGCGATTTTGACTTCAGAAGTGGAATGACCAAAAATAGTTTAAGTTTGCTCTCCATAGGCATAGTACAAAAGCCACTAGAGAGACTGCAGAATGAAATAAATTCAGTGAGGGTGAAATACCTTTCCCATCATGGCATAGATATAAATTCCAGCCTCTTTTATTATCCCGGTCGTGGCATGCTGGGACCTCTGCACTGCGGCTGCTGTGGCGCTACAGCCCTTAGCCTTGGTGACGGGCCCTCCCTCATGGCCACGTCACTGGTAGTTTCCCCTTCGCCTCCTCTGTTAGGCACTTCTGCGCATGCAGGTTTAAAAACTAATCATGTTAACTGTAAAACTAATCAACTTAATTTAGTTCTTACTGACATACAGAGCCACCAAAGACAAGACCAAACAGTCTTTGCTCAGGGACATACAGAGTGGGAGTAGCTTGGATGTTACGCATCAGGAACAAACTGAGGTATTTTTCTCATTGAAAGCTTCACGGGGCATGCTTAAACTTTTTTTTTTCCATGAGATAAATTTTACTTTTTAGAAAATTATTTTCAAAATTTAAATTTTTATCAGTTGGTATAATGTGCCCTTTACCTTTACTAGAAAAGCAAAAAGCAAAAAAAAAAAGAAATAAAAAACCCCCAAACAGTTCTGTGTTTACAAATATTTGAGAGACAGGACAGTGTAGAATTCAAAAATGAGTGTTCTTCTACCTGCAACGAAGGATGAACAGAGAGAAATGCAAGAGGCAGAGGGAATACTACGTTGCACATGCTTGCCATTTGCAACTTTCCCCAATAGTTGGAAAAGAGAGGAAAAACCCTCTAGTGTCTTAGGGATGGGGATGGCTGTTGCAGACTTCTGGTTATTTAGCCTGTAACTTCCTTGGAATACAGGAATTTTTACAGCAGGCAAAAAAGATGGTAAATCAAACTTTACTAGTTGTCTTTCCCTGCAGATTTTGCAGCACAACACAATTACATGGGTTCTTCACCCAGCTTCAGGTGGCAGAATAATACAGACAAAAGAAAGGTAAGAAAAATTAAGTTATTCATAACATTATTTTAAAGAAAAAAAAGCCCAAGCAAACAACTCTTACTTAGTCACACTTTTCTCACCTCTCCGTATCAGAAGGCTTCAGTGGAGATTGCATATTAGCTTGGATAGAAAGCCCCAGTAGCAAGTCTTGTCTCAGATGGCTACAGCTGTTTGCCCAGAGGATTTTGCTTAGTGTCAGTGAAATCTCTTTAGACTGTCAGTGGAAATCAGCTTGCAGATGGGATAAGGTCAGTAATCTTAACTAAATCCCATTATACTAATGAAAGTATTCAGATCAATTCCTCAAAAAGAAAAAGCCATTCAAAGGGTGGTTTTGAGTCTAGAATATTAAGAAATATAAATCCAAATTAAATCCTTTTTATCTCCCTCCATTTATCAATGTTCTTTTCCTTGAGAGAGAGACAGACCAAGTGTTGGAGGCTGGTGGTAAGAAACTGGCACAGTCTTCTGTTTAAAGTTACAAAAGCAATTCAAAATCCCATTAAAATCATTACAAGCAAAATTGTAATTAATTCCTTGGCAGGGATTTGCTAACACAATTTTACTCAAGAAGCTGTAGTTGAGGGCATCACACTGAAGAAGCAATACTAACTTGGGAGCTGGTTTCTTACGCCACATGGCTGCTGGTGCTTGCTGCCTTGTAGTGTGAACACAATAGGCTGTGTTGCATGCTCTAAAGGTGAAGGATATGAAGAAAGCATACGCCTGCCTGCTTCTACAGTTCAAAGAGATTTTGTATGCTATGGCAGCATTTAACAAATAGGAACCTACAGGTCAATTTACACTAAAAATAGAAATTGGCTTGATAGCCCAGATGGCAATTTGGAAACACTGTTGTAAAAATTATGGTCAAATAGTTTTACTTTCTATGGCACTCGTACTAGTTTCCCGTGTAACTCGGTTAAATTTGTGCAAGTGGTTAAAAACAGAGAAATTATAGAGGGGATTTGCGAGTGTGTGTGCATTAGGAGAAGCATCAAAAGTTAATCAGTTTTTTATGTTTTTTAGTATTGCTATGTAGCAAAGTAATTTACTATCTGACATTTACAATTTGCTGGTAAGAGACCAACTAGCATTTAACTCATTACTACCTTTTTACTATTTTTAAGAGACTGATATTAGCTCCCAGAAGCTGGCTGATCTTAAGGTGAATATACTGGCAACAAAGACCAGTCATAACCTCACAGTCAGTTACCTAAGGATAAGACTGAAGTATGAAGGATATTAAAGATCTGTAGGCTTCAAAGAAGAGAATTTAAAAGAGGTAAGGTGGAGGAAAAAGCATGAAAGAAGGGGTTTCCTAGTAGAAAGCAACATGTAACCACAAAGATACGAGGGGAAGAAGAAAACAGAACAGGCAGTTGGTTTAGCTTTATATCCTTAACATTGTCCAAAGGCAGACACCAGCAAGGACTCTGACAGACGACCTAATGGCTTTGCTCTTCCTTGCCCACGCAGCATAGATTCTCCATCAACTCCCAAGGCAGCTGTCACTGAGGAAAAATTTATACCCAAGTTGCCAGGTGTGGTTTCTGTAACACAAAAACTGCTCAGTAAGAACCAGAGTGAAATGGCCAATGTATTTCTTAGGAAATAAGGGCTGTTTGACCAGAGTTTGAAACTTGATCCTTTTTTGCAGTACAAGATAACGCACACAAGGAAAATAAACAGCCTCAGAAAGTATCTCCAATCAGAAATGAGAATTTTAAAGTATTAGCCCCTTAGGCTTGCTTGCTCATGCTCTCTTTTTCCCATTATATATGATCAGTAAGGAGGGATGTTCCTTAGGAGAGAGAAAAGATGCCCTCATTTACAGCTCCTGGGGATATGACATATGAATTACTGCCTATAAACAAAGCAACCAATTTAGATGTGAACAATTTCTACTGAAGCACAGAGGTAGCAGCAGCTGATGTCATTGACAAACGCAGGCAGATGCAGAGAAATAGAGCAATAGACAAATGAATGAGAACTGCAATCGCGAATTTGAGAAGAAACAGTAATTCATAAGCAAAGAGCTATAAAAAAAGCAAAACTGACTGAGAAATGGAGTCATTGTTGGCTTGCATGAAAATGCAAATATGTACCCCTTGTGTGTAGCGTTTCTGGTAGCGTGAACGGTACTCGACAGGCATGCACACAAATCACAAATGCTTCCTCTGTGAAAGAAGAAATTCAGGCTCTATTTACATTCATCCAGATATGCGTTGAGAAGAACAAGCCGCAAACCAGTAAGATACTGGAAGCGTTCAAAACAGGTTACCTAAGAGATATTAATCCAGGAGCAAAATTCCCCCATGCTGAGTCACGTATACCTGAAACACAACACGTATCTCAGGGCAAACAGTTGCCACAGATATCAGTGGATGTGAAAGAAGATGGGAGTGGGCAGAAGGAGCCACTCTCTGGCCACTTTCCCCTCCTATGAGTTTCCTGGGGTGGCCTTTCTACCTTGAGGGCGCTACTTGGCACCATGAAGCCTTGGTAGATTTGATGCCATTTAAAACCATCCTATGCAGCTCTCTTGCTGGCTTTTTTTGTGTGTGAAGCTTTGCTTGGAGGTTCTAAGGGTTTGTTTTAAAGGTGCCACAGTGACTAAAGGAGGTGAAAAGCACCACGTGCTGTGGGCAAGCAAGCAGAACTCACGTAGCACACTCTTGGTCACTGGGCTCATAGCAAGAACCAGACTAGTTCTAGAATAGACATTAATCTAGACAATATACCTGCCGTAAGCTGCCTGCTCATGGGGAATTGGCTTTTCTCCTTGTCTCTGGCTGTCACACCCTTCTTGTCAATACACTGCAATATATTCACCCTAGAAGAACTAATGAAACCCTTGGGTGGAGTTGACCCAGCTGCTGGAGGTTAAATCACTGCTCTCCCTTGCAAGCTTTGTGGAGAGAGGTAACAAATGCACCAAGTTGTATGTAATGCTCTAAGGGTGGCAGCATTTACCAGAGGTATTATCTGTTTTAGACCAACTAATACTATCTCATAATATATATAAGTGGTGATGATCAGGGTTATTTCAGTAGCTGGAACTTTAAAGTAGAAAATTAGTTTCTGTTTTCCAACTATATTTCTAACTCCTATCTACAAATCTGGCTTCCTAATCAACAGTCCTAACCTGGGCATCCTTTCCTCTCTAAATATTACAGTGTATTCATATTCCAGGAAGACTTTCAAGAATTTGAACATGGTTCTCCTGGGAATGCTTATCTTAAAGTTTGCAGAACTCAGACTAAAGCCCTAGTCTGAGATGGTTTATCCCCACTGATCTGTTTTTAGAGATAATGGAAGCTAGTAATTCTGGAAAATCCTGTAATGACAAGAAATGGAAAAATATAAATAACTCTTTTCAAAATAAAACCAGAAATAACCCCAAGCCTTGAAAAATAAAGGTTTGATCTTTTTTCAAAGTTAACATAAAAAGTACAACACCAGAGATGATCAAACTACATAAATAATAGAACAGCCTGCATAACAGATACCTATATTGAAAGGATAGTAATAGAGCCCTGGAAAAACTAAGCACACCATTTTCATGCCAAGAAAATTAGTCCTTCTACCATTAGCCTTTAGATAGGTTTTGATGTTATACCATGTGTTAATTATTTTCAAATCACAAGTGCAAACACTCACCCTGATTGGAAAATTAGCAGATTTCAAACTCAGGTAATTTCCCCCTAATGAGGAACTTGTTGAACTGAATTTAACAATTAGCTCACACCCTTTGCTGGCTGTGTATGGCAAGGCTACAAGGAGACACAGAAACTCATCTTTTTCAGTGATTTGCACTGAAGGATGAATGTAAATTCAGCACTCATTTTTGTGCCTCTAGCCCTTAGAGCAGTGATTCTCAAATTGCAGTAGAGGTGGAGGTGCCTGCCCACACCATATAGTTCTCCCTTTGCAACCCTCCCCATCTGGATCAGTTTGTTTGGATGCCTTTTGCTATGGACCAAGTGCCTCTGCAAGCAGGATATTCACAGCTGGAAAGGGTAAAGCTTATTAAAGTTATTTATTGGTCAATATACACATAGGTAGGTGGACTAACAAGATACTGGACTTGCCATTCCTGACCCAAGGAGTCATAGCTAGCCAGGCAGCTCTCAGCCAGCTGGGGGAGGCTTGGTGGCTGCAGCTGCTGCTGCTTGGAGCAGGGTGGTCATCAAAGCTGCTGAACTGCTGTTCTCGGACTACTTGTTTTTTTCTGTAGGATTTTGTATTTTTTCATGTTGTTTTTTTTCTTCTTGTGAACCCTTGAGCTGCTAGTTATCCCTATGTCAACACTTGCGCCTTTGCTGGCAATTTTACCTTTCTTATCTTACATGGCTCTATTCTGCAGACTGTCTTACAGCACTTTCTCACAACTTAGCAATTTTCTCAGAAGTCTGAACCAAGTTCAGCCTGTATTAAAACTGTGCCTTAGATCTCAGAAAGCTGAACCTCTAGAAGGGAAGGTTACACTTTCACACTTTCCAGCTGCTAAATTGCATTAAAGGAAATGCAAGTCATTTTTTCCCTTGCCATTAGGTTTGTATGAAGTAGTGACCACGTCTGCCTAATGGATGTTGGGCAGTCAGGTCTAAAAGATGGTGGCCCCTGTGTAGCTGTCAAAAGAAAGGACTCCCACAAATGAAAGGGAAATTGTCCTCAGACAATGATTTTCTCTCTAGAACTGTCCAAGAATGCCCAGAATCTTAAGTCTGATTTCTCCCATAAATGCATGTAAAAATTCTTTAATAAAAGCTTCATGCTGTTTTTCAATTAAATTTCTGCAGTAGTTTTTTTTTTCTTGTTTGAAGAGCCAAGTAAAGAATTTTTGGAGAGTTCAAGCTGCCCTCGACTTGTCTCTAAGCACCTGTGTCTTCCAGTGCTACACTGGCACAACAACCGCCTTATTATCTGGCGGTTAAGTGGCATCAGTGTAGGCCTAATAGGCTTTTCTGAATGTAAAGAACTAAGAAACAGCAAAGAGAATCTTCTGCAGAAATAAAGAGTTCTCCTCACTTTAAATCTGCTGCTTTTGTTATATATAGGCAGAGACATTTTAAAAGGAACTGGGATTTTGAGAAGTGAAGAATGGGAAGAGTTTGTGGAAGGAGCCAGTGTATCTACTAATGAGGCTGCACTGTGACCTGTTGGGAGCTATATTAAGGTGTGACTTAGCAGAGAAAAAAATGGCCTAACAATATTTTGCCTATTTTCCCTTGCAATACAACACAGAGGCCAGCCTGGGGAGCACCCAAGTTTTTCTCTGAGCAGGGAGAACGAGGCAGGGACAAGTGTGAGTGTCCAGGAACAGAGGGGACAACTGTAGGGGGGATATAGGGATAGAAAGGTCTACAATCATCAGAATACCCTCTTATCACCGGGAACAGATCCCTTGGGGAGCCAGTCATAATTCTTTGCTGCTGGCAAGACATATGAAACACACAAGAATGCACTTAAATACACACCTAATTGCCCTGTTAGCTAGCCCTGCATGGGGAATGCCAGCTTGCCACTGCCAGGAGGGCTGTGGGAGGGAGTTCAAGGTTCACGGGGGAGTTCACAGCCTTCTGGAGCGGGAGAGATTCACTTAGTTTTGTCAAACAAACAACAAACAAAAACACCCCTGCTTGAATGATAGATGCAAAAGAAATGCACTGAGCAGTTGTCTTTTTTTTTTTGAAAAGCCAGTGATGCAGAATTACAAAGTGCTAGCATTAATTCTGCCCTCTCCTGTATATGCTGTTCTTATTACATAACTGTATGTTATACTCTGGAACACTTCGTTATCAGTGTTTGCTTTCATTCTCATATTTTTACTGCTTGACCACCCAAAACATGTAGCTAATTTTTTTCTCTATGTTCTCATCAATCTCTCCAAATGCTGTTTTAACCTTTGATCACATATCTCTGTGCATCTGTTCCTATCTTTCTGTTTAATGGTGTTGGTGCCTTTTATCACCACAAAAGGCACCAATAAAATACCTTTATCCCTCCTCACATTATAATCTAAAGTAAACGTAGCTTAAAGGTTATAGGCTCACCTTAAGACTTATTACTTTATAGCAGCTGTATAAAATATGAGTTGTGAAACTTGTTATCGTCTAGCTTTTGTTAAATGTTTTCAAATGCTTTCATCACCATCATCACATAATTGAAAACAATTTTTCTCGCTGGTGAGAAAGGGATCCTTATCAAAATTGAGAGTGGAGGAAATTCCTGTGTTCTGTTTCATTTCTTCCATGCGCAGATTGCCTAAGGTACAACTTGGATGTTGGGATTTCCAACGTTTTAATTTCAAGAGCACCTAAATGAATGTACTGCAATGCAGCCCACCTGCTGCCCCGGTTGCTAGCTCCCAGACTCCTACCCAGCTAGGGAGGGACACCTAGATTACGCAGGTTAAAGCTATAGGTTTGAGCCAGAGATGAGGGAGGAATTCTTCCTTTAAAAAGCTCAAAAATAAGAAATTTGTAGTAAACTCCATACATTCTACTGCATTCACATAAGCTGTGGTTCAAGAAAGCTCTTAGGCACATATTTAAGATTTAGTGTCTCCAATTTTGCTCTGAAAAGGGTTCTGTGTGAGCAAGTGCTTTCTGGAATTAGACCTCCGTGACTGCACATAGTAAAAAGAAATGTCTTTGCTGCCAACTCTGCTTGACAGTCATCACCTGACAGTATATTTTATTGCTCAAATATGTTAGATAAATAGCAAGACAAACATTTAATATCTACTCAAAAGTACAAGAGCTAGCGATCCTTGTGGCTAAATTAGGCTCACATTGCTGTTTAAAAGATATACTTTAATGGGCATTTTAGAGACATGACAAATACCAGGCCAACAGTGACAGAAGATCTTGTCCCCTGAACGAGTGCTTCAAAGGCAGCACGTGTGAAGGTGAAGACCCTTCTGTGCCCTGGCAGCCACCTTCGCTGGGTGTACAGAGACCACCCCCAGCTCAGCTTCTTCCTACGCTCTGCCTGTTTCCAAATGCAGTGTCCATGCAGTGGTGTGGGTCTGCTGTGCCATGCAACAGACCCTGCTCACCAAGGCACACCACTTACAGAACCACTATAGAAAGCCTCTTCCAGTAATGCTCTTTTGTCCCATTCACTCTAATAATTAAACTGTTTTCCACAGGAATTCAGAGATACTTTACTGGCTCCAAATATTTCCCAATTTTGAAGCTTCTTGAAGTCACAGCCAGCCATCCCCTATGCCATTATGAAATTAAGAACCACTCTGCAAGTCCAGAAGAGCAACATTATTAATGTATCTGTGGCCTTGTGTATCCAGATATAATGCAACATTAGAAATATGCTAATAGCTATAAAGTTAAAATACTTTAACAAAGTTTGTTGTATTAAGAATATATAAGCTGATCCCTAGTTAACTCTACGGACATGCTCTAGGGTGAAAATTTTCATCCAAATTGTTTTTTAAGAAAAATACAAATTCTATCACATTAATGCAGTTCAAGAATCTGTGTTAATTTCCCAGACTACCTGCTTAGAAAAAAATTAAGTATAAAATTTTTTCAACCTTTTCAAAACAAAAATAATTCATTTTTTCTAGTAAAATGGTATTATTCTATTGTTAATGAAAATATTATTTCTGACCTCAATCTAAAGGAAAGAAAACATTTTGTTTAATCCAACCTCCCAACTTGCTGAGGTTTACAGAATATTTCATTTTCCACCTCCAGCTCCCAAACTGAAAGTATTTTTGGAATTCCTTGTAAACCAAAAATAACCCCACTATTTGCCTAGCTCTGCTTTGATGGCAAATTGTATTTGACATAATATAGGTAAAAGATGATAATAACACATTTTCTAACATGAAACATTTTCCCAGTCTACATATAGAATAAGCATCCATGCTGCATGGATTAGGCATTTACTTCTAGGAATCAGACTAGATGAGGAGAGAGACAAATGCTAGCATATGGTACTGCAACTCCTTTCCCAGCAAACACAATATCCACATGCTTATTAAACAGAGTAACACAATATCATATTACAAATTATACTGAACTAAATCAAAGCAATTAGGGTCATCCAAGAACATCAGGACCATTTGCAAAAAGCAGAAGTTGATTTAAGCAAAACAGACTAATGGATGTGAAGTCAAAAGGTCTAATAATACTTCAAGTTCTACTGGATGCCTGGGTGGGCCAGAGGTGGGGTGGATAAGCTGGGGAGACAAGAATTTTCTGGAAAAGCTTCCTTTCAATAATAGTTATCTTCATAGACACCTTTTGCACAAGGATCCCATGTATCCTTATTCCCATTTTCCAAGTACAGAACTGAAGAACCACATAACATCATACAGCAGTGACAGAACACACCTTGGGCCATAACCCTTACTTTCTTTTTCCAGATCAGTGACTGAGAATCTGCCTTCCCTAGGAAGAACATCTGCCAATGTCAATTATATATTTACAAACAGCAACTGTGTATTTACTGAGTTAGGATGTGAATTGCCAGAGAATGTGAAAATCTTGCCCTGAGGAGATAATCATTTATGTAGGTGGAGGGCATGGACAGGTTTGGGGATTTCAGAACGAACATGTGCAAATATATTTACTGACCCAAATTAGCTATAATGAGCTTGTGGCACAGAGTGAGAGATGATAAATTCTAATGGAGGACAGATGGGAAAATGCTGTGTTAGACCTGTGAGAGCGATCCAGCCTACCTGAAATAGGCTTAAAACAAAAATCAAAAAAGATGAAAAGAGAATGACTCTGGATTAACTCTAAATCATAGCCATTCAAATAGCTAAAAAAAAAAATTCACATTGTGAGACTGTTTGGCTGCCATCAAGTGTTTGACAACAGGATAAAATTACATGGTATGAAATCTTACTAAATTACATGGTATGAAAACGCTCACACCATGTGTATATCACTGAGGAAAAAAGGGGGTTATCCTTCCACTCATTGGTCCTTTCAGTATAGCTCACAGGTATTTACGTCAGAAGCTGTTCTGACATGGGCAGTGGTTATTTGTGTTGCAAGGATATAAAAGCTCCTAAAGCTGAGCTTCCAGCTCCTGCAGAGCAGGAGCACAGGGATCTTCTAAACCCCCAGCAATCCATCTTCACTAATTGCACCATTCAGGATAATCTTAGGAGTCTGCTTGTTGTCCCCGCCTTCTTCAGGGGTACACTCTGGAGGCTCTAGATCATCGTATCTTCTCCGATAGACCACCCTTGAGATTAGGGTTATCAGAAACATCTCCATGATGAGAAGCTGTTGGGTCATATCTGCCAAAAAGAGGGGGAAAAAAGCAAAAAAACCCCAGGAACATGAGGATCAGGCAAGGAATGAATAGCTTATTCATTCCTGTCTGTGCAAAAGGGACAAATTTTACTACCCTACTCCCATAATGGAGCATATCTCACACTCAGCAATAATATCAGAGAATTAAAGTATTGCCCATCCATAAGCATGCAGTAAGATACGCATCCAAAATCCATGAGATTTAACAATAATTATAGTTGTTGGTTTCTTGTCCTCTGATTTCTGATTCTAACTCTTCTCACTATCAAGTTTTCATCTGCAACTATGAGAGCTAGAAAAGTTTTGTTATTGTTCTTAAATAAAAGCTGAGATTCTCAAAAGGCTACGCGATCCCAGGAAATTAATATTTCAGGAAAACGCCAGATACTGCAGTTAGCAATAATGAACTGACACCTCTGTAAGTAAATGAAGAACACCCCCTTCCAAAAGAACTTACGTGCTCCTCTTGCTGAAGAGGAGAGTGGTGGAATACAGGGAATAATTCTTTGCATAGCCAAGATGTTGATAATAGCTGCCTGCAGCTGGCTCAGAATGAGGATAAACTGCAGCAGGAAGAGAAAACAGATACTTTAGCTACCAGCAGAAGGATTATAGTTCACACACCAATTCTGCTTTCATAATAGACCCTGTTTCACCTCATTCTTCCTTTCTTGCCCTCCTCACCTCCCATCTACCAGCAGGCTGCCTGCCATTCTGAAGGATGCATCCTTTGGTCAGGATGATATTGCTGTGCATATGATAACTAAATTAAACCTCTCTATTCTAAAAGTGATTCATCTCAGCACTTCATTCTGGAACTGCAAAATATACAGAGCTCCCTGCTGGGATTTAAACCAATACTGAGCTCTGAATATTAGATTAAAAAGGTTTAAAACGCTTCCCATTAATCTAACTATGAGCTCATGCTCTCCCTTAGTGGGAGGAAGTATTTGAGGCATGCTTCTTTTATTGGCTCATCTGTTTGCCAGAGCAGGGAGATGTGGTGCTCCCCAAGTTATACAGAAGTGGCTTCCTTGCCAGAAGGAATGAAGGATGAAGGACTCTGCAGCTCGGGTTCGACAGTAATCACTTATGCATCATATTACCTGCTATTCACTGAGCTAGACCTTCTCTGCTTTGGAGATATCAAGAGTGTCTCTTTAGCTGCTGGTGTTATTGCCTGGATATAAACCCTCACATGAACGGAGTTTGCCATCTTAAACTTGGATTCGCACTAATGCAGTTTTGCGGATGTGACGACTGCTTACCATCCTGTCTATTGCATTTATAAGCATTTAATAATTTTCTTAACAGACACCTTGATGCACAGTCTTTCTACATGTCCTCTACAAGCAGGATGCATATCCAGGGATTCTACCTTACTCTTTTTCTTTCTTCAGGGTTATGTGGGAGAGGGTGGTCCTATCCCTGGACTTATTCAGCCTAACTATCTGGTTCTTTTCTTTATTGTTTAATGATTCCCAGACAGTATTTTCATTATTATCTAACTCTGAAATGCAGAATGGCCAAGAAAAATACTTTCAAAACAGAACACCATGCCCTGCTAAAACAGTTCAAACAAAAGCCACCCACACAATGCTCCACATCCTCTCCTAGTTTATAAGTACACACCAGCATTTTAACATTGTGTTTCAGGATACTGCATGTCCAAAGCTTCCTTCAAGCCTTGCAGAAGGTGGTGTTTTGATTTCCACAGCCTAAAGATGAACGGATTTTAAACAGCTCAAATCTCCAGCACTTCTGAGAGACCAGAAGTAACTCAGCTCGCGCTAAACTGAACAGCAGCCAAGGAGAATGCTTTGAATAGATGCAGTACAGTTTTAATCAGGTAAAAATATGCCTTTGTACAGTGTGTTTTATGGAAAAAAAAAAATACCATAACCTTTAAATAAAGGACCAAGAACCAGAGAGACAGCACTGTATCAACAGTAATAGAAATGCTTACCAAAAATGTTAAATTTCTCACCTGATAAAGAGCAAACTTAGGGATGATCTTCTTACAGTTAAGGAGAGCCCTAACTTGTTGAAACATGATTCCAACTGGCCACAGAGCAATAATGGTAAGGATACCAATGAAGCAGCTAATCCATATTGCAGCTCCTTTAAGAGATAACTGAGAAGCAAATCAAACAAACATACTTATAAAACTTGACAATGTAAATTTTACTATTTCAAGGTAGACGTTATGAACTGGAGGATGCAGACATTAAAATGCTTGCTTCTGTCTCCACAAAAGCTGAAGCTAGCAGGGGTTGCTCAGGTTTGCACTGGAAAGTGCACAGTACTAACTGGAGCGGTGCCATAGCACTCCCACCCTCTGGGTGAATCTGTTCAGTCCTGCGAAGGCAGCAAGTGACATGACCCCTCAACCTGACTGCAGCAGCACCTGAGAAGGCTCAGCAGCTCATGAGAGCATTCACAACGTGACATCTCAGAGGGGTCATTTATTTTAGTACCATGAAACAACACAAAAAATACAGTATTGCTTTTAGTCTGAGTTACCCAAGAGATGCAAAATTCTTAGCAGTTACAGACTTTCTTCAGCTTTGGTGATCATGAAACCTTTCAACCACAGGAAGGCACAAAGGGAACACAGCTTTCTCATGTGCTCCACAGGCCTTGTTTTAAAGTTTGCAAGGAATTCTTAATGCTGTGGGATGGTCCTGTTTGTACAGCATTCCCCTCTGGACTCACTGACT
This sequence comes from Apteryx rowi, assembly GCF_003343035.1. Taxonomy (NCBI): domain Eukaryota; kingdom Metazoa; phylum Chordata; class Aves; order Apterygiformes; family Apterygidae; genus Apteryx; species Apteryx rowi. The sequence goes on from NW_020450562.1 coordinate 375,528, forward strand.
CTTTAATGGCAAAAAAGAAGAAAGTGTCTGCATGAGCCACACCACAATAAAGGTTTGAAATGTCTATTTTTAAGACACCGTTACTGAAAAGACTGACATCAAGGGAAATGTTATAGCTTATTCAGCTGTAGCAAGGATCCTAAATATTGGCTCAAAGCACTTGTTGCAACCCAATGAGAGCCTACTTCTCCATCATCTTGCAGCTTACACAGTACAAAGTGAAAGTACAGTACTACCTTTACTATCTTTTCTACCTTGCAAGGATATAAAAACCTCCACAACTTGCAGAAAAATACTTAATTAGGTTTCCTGTTTATGCACAGTACATGTTTCTTAAGGCTGCATCTTACAAAACAGGGCAGGTACATCTCACAGGCCATCTTGCAGTCCTGATCCCCACACCATATAGACTGGGCCATGTGTTGGAGCATAACCTGATGCCCAAACCACCCTGACACTCAGTTTCTTTCCAAGAGAAGCCAGCAAATCAAGAGTCTAGGGGAAGGGAGAAATGATACACTTCAGGATCTCTTCTTAACAGAACAATGTCAGGAGATACTTGGAAGTGTTCCCAGATCCCACAGTTTAGGTGTTGGCCAAGATACTAACATCAGCCCCAAAACTATGGACTTTGTGGGCTGCTGCTCATTACAATATTTACTTACATTATAAGGGCTGTAATCGCCATTGGTCCAAAGCACTATTGATAGAAACATGAGCACAGGTCGAAAGAAAGCAAACTGAAAGGTGCCCAACTTCAGCCAAAGGAGGGTTCGCCTGACAAATTAAAAAAAAAAAAAAAGTCACACAGGCCAATTAACAGCCTTAATAACATTTTTTGGATACTGTCAGACAGTAAAATTTCTCCACTCCTACAGTCCTACAGGACATGGCTAATATCTGGGGAGGAACAGCTTCAAGATTCAAAAATCCTTCCAAGAATTACCCAGATGCTTGTTTAGTAGAGCCTCTACAAAAATAGTACTCTTATTCTGCACCAATTACCTACTAACCAAAGCTGGGCAAAATGTGATGTCTTTCTCTGCTCCAGAGCTAATGAGGGAGCCTGTAGCAGCATAATGGGTCTCTGAATGATAACGCCACTCGCTCTGTCACATTGCCTTACTATTTCACTTTTCGGATGAAACTGAGCAATTCAGCCTTTGCAGCTGAATGGCAAACTACTACAGAGCTTCAATCCATGTCATGTGCAGTGCTTCTATCTGACTCTACCTTCCCGTTCAGCTAATTCTTAGTCGTCTGGTAAATCAAGAAAAGGAATTACACAGACTTAGGTGAAAGGACTGGTAATTTTTCAATGCATCATGAATACTACTGCATCAGCATCTGGTTTTGCTTCTCTGTACCTAACAGGAGAAAGGAGCTAGCCTTCCCTTGGTAAACTGCACATGGCCAGCAGGACAGCTCAGGATTTTCTTTCTCCTATCTATCAGTGTAATCTTTATTCAGAACGCAGCTCATATACTATAACCTGGCCATCCAATATTAAACATCACCAGAAAAGGGGCAGATGCACATGCAAACAACGGACATGAAAGTTGACTTCAGCTCACCTTTGGTCTTCACAGGACAAGCTTTGGCTGCTACAGCTGGCTCATGTCTTAGTCTATTACTGTGCATTTCCCATACTCTTTTATATTATTGTCTGCACTGCAGTTTCTTGATCCCTTGAGACTCCCATCACAGATGCCTTAGCAGACAACAGGCTGCCATTTAATATACGTTACAGCATATAGCCATGAAACAGGAATTACCTGAATTGCTCAATTAAGATAGCTAATAACTATGGGACTATGAACAGCACAAACACTTGTGGAATGGCCTACAACAGGCCAGCCATTTAGTGCATACACCTTTTCAAAGGTTCATTATTCCCAAAGGGCTTTAAAGAATAACATGACAAACAGTGCTGTCACTGCAACACCAGGTGTTTTTTTCCTTGTCGACACAGGTCTACCATTCTTTACCCTCAGATTTCTCCTGCCACATCTCTCCATTGTATGGCTTGTTACACTGCCTCATCTGTCCACTGTACCTTGTTACCTTCCCCGGACCGCTTGATAGTATACCATATTTTTAAAGAATGAGTTCCTCCCTTGGAGTAGCTCCCTGCTTCCCCAGAAGATATCTGTGGAAGGAATCCGAGACTGATCTTTCTCTGGTATACCTTGCCCATTTTTCAAAAACATTGTTACCTGTAATGGGAAAAGGCTGGAAGTCAGGAGCATAAACAGCAGATAAGTTTCCCAGTACTACAAACTCAAGAGAAGGAGCCCTAAGCTCTTCTGCAGAGCAAAGAAGCTTTTATTTTTTTCCAAATGGACAGCTACAAGCTAATATCACCAGCCCTCTCATATTCCTGGATAAGCTCTCACTGGACTGACAGTGAGGTAGGCTGCATTCTCCTTGCTGCTTTCACTTAACTAGACCATAAAGTCCCTGAGGTCCCTCCAGCATTAATGTCCAGGCCCTCGTAGAAACTTCTCTGTATCTTGCACGTTCAATCCTCGAGCTTTTTGCTCTTAATGTGAGAAACACTCCCATACTCTGTGCCAGTAGAAAAGCCCTGGGAAATCGCTGAGGCTTTCAGGCTGCAAATATTGTGGAGAAGCATGTAAATGACAGCGTGATACTAGCTGGAGGAGGGGCCCTACCACGCAATGCAGGAAGGAGGCAGGGTTTATGGTACAGTATATTGGCTCCTATCTGTAGGTGCAGCTCCCCATCCTTACCACCCTTCCCTGAAGTGCCTTATTAGTTTAGTAGAATAAAATATTTGGTTTTGTCTCACTAGACAATGCCATTTCATGGAGATCAAAGCTTTCCAGGAATTACACCTTTTTTGTTCTAAAAATTATTTTAATCTGAAGTACTTTCAAAGTTAAAATCAGAATGAAGCATTTCAAATTTATCAAAGTAAGAGAAATTTTCTTTCAAGTCAACCTCAATTTGAAAATTCTGTTTGTGGAAAGTATTCAATTTGGAGTCATTTGTTCTCTTCTGGTATGAAAAGAAACTGAAAGCTCAGTTATTATTGTTTCTAGAATGGAAATTCCCCCTCCCACACACTACTGCTTAGTACACAAATGGTTTCTTGGAAAAGAACGGGACTAGTTGGAGGGATAACGCATTGCTCAACATGACTGCAAGTGGGAACACTGCACTGGGTTAAAAATGAGTTATCTCATGCTCTCTACTTTTAAGCAAAATTCTGCATTAATAAAAATGAAATAAATTAGCCGTGTTGTACAGCCCTAATAAAGTGATGGTACTGTTTAAAAGAGACAGCTTGAGACTGACAGAGGAGATCTCAATCACAAGAGCCAAGAGAGTGTTTTCAGGAAGCAGGGAGGCCCTTTGCTGTAAATGTGGCCTTGCCAAGTTGGCTGGATTCCAGCAGCAGTTTTCCAGCTGGGAAATCTTAAAGGGCAACTCACCTAGTGATGCGCACACCAGGGAGGCAAAGGCAGCAGCAACAGCAGGGGCCTGTACTGATCTTGAAGCGACCATTTTCAAACCGCCTGAGGAATAGCTTTTGACCGCCGCACTCTTTAATCATCATCAGCAGGAACTTGTGGATAACTATGGCAAAAAATCTAGGAGAGGAAGAAAATGCCAGCTTGAACTTTTCCTGCATGTCTCTCATATGCCTGCATAGGCTAGTACCTTCTGCTGTTGAGGGTTTTTAAAGCTTGTGCTTTGCAATCAGCAGAAATTCTAGCACTAGCTGTAAAAAATCATCAGCTTCCCATCACCTTGGAGGGCCAGAACTGCTATAACTCCATTGAAAGAGGAATAAACTGAGACACAAAGCAGTTGTTGAATTGCCCAAAGCCACACTGGTGCTTGGTGGCAGAGTCAGTATTTAAGCACAGGAATTTCTGGCCCAAGTCATTAGGGCCATGTTTTTGTATCAGTTAGCTAGTCCTGACTGGTCCAAACTTTTCAGAACAAGTCCTATTTCTACTTACAAAAAAATACATGGCTACATTCATATATATATTTAGCTAACATCATATGTGCTGTCCCGGTCAGGGTGTGGTTCCTCTGCAGCCAAAGCAGATCCAAGCACAGACTGCTACAACTCCGCCTCTCCCTCCTTCACCAGTTGCACATTTTCAACCCTTCCCAGGAACTACAGATTGTGCAACCATCCTTTCCTCCCTGCCCCCAACTGATTTAGGGAACCGATCCACTAAAATCCAACAAACAGAAATCCACAAAATAGAAGAGGTCCTCTTCAATTGCACTGGCTCCTTGAACAAGCTCACTGTGCAGCTGGAGAAGTGTGAGTGGTGGTGCAAGGAAGGGGACAGGAACCTGCATCTGGGGCAAGAGAGGAGGGGGAATTAAGATTAAAGTACCATAGGACTGGATCCTTGGAAGTCTCTGGCAATCTGCAATTTGCTGCACAAATTGCTATGCGTTAGCAGTGCTCCCTCCTACTGTGTTTTCCCTCCTTTTTACTCTGCTCTCTTTGTAAATGCAGTGTGTTATGGGGTAAGGCTAACCATGAGAGTTTGTGATTCTGTCCTGCAGTGGGTTCCAAAATCATCTCGGCGCTCCTGGAGTGCACACCGCCACACAGCATCCCCCTGCTAGGCTTTGCCTACAAGGGCTACACCATCACCTCCAGGAACCAGGAACCACATTTTTCTGTTATTCCCTGTTCATGTCAGAGCTGTCATGCTCGTGCAGAAAGTGCTTTTATCAGGACAACTGCAGAACATTTTTACATTGATATACTTATTGGAGGTTCACTTGCCACCACTAAAAATAGACCTCTACAGCTCATCATTAATAAAACCACAGTACAGAAGTCACAGGTCAGAATCTCATTCTACATGACATTCACAGGGAGAAAAGAAAGAGTACTACTTTAAAGCTGTTGTCAATCAAAGAGTTCAATTACATTTAAGTCACAATTCTTTCATACTAGCAGTTCCACACTAGGGGGCTGCAGCACTGGGAACTACTTCAGCATTTCCCACTTACCATAAAAGAGCCGCCAAGAGATTTCAACTCAAACTAAAACTAAAAATTACTAAATTGTTAAATTTACAAAATGACTGTGTTTACCAAGAGTAGCAGATGTTTAAAGGGAAGAAATTCAGGGTTCGGTGCAATGTCTAGAAACAAGTAGAATACTCACACTGCCGCTGTGAAATCTGTAAACATTGTTGAGCGAGGAATCCACATCCCAATGCATGAGGTAGTAGTAATCACCTATACAGAAAGGGAGGAGGATTGTAGTAAGGGCAGAGGTAAAGCAGGTTCACAAAATAAATATAGATTTTCCAGGGAAACGGCATTTTCAACACTCAGTTTTATCTCTTTTCCACAACACTTACCGGAGCTGCGGCGTTTATCCAAATTAAGATTGATCTTTTGGAGGAGGGGATTTTTCTATAGATATAGACCACTTCCTCCACAAACACCAGACTGGCAATCAGCGTCATCAGAGTCAAGATTGCAAAGAGAAAAATACCTGCCAGGTCAAGGCCTACAGAACGTAAAAGGAAAACAAAACAGTGTGTTTCAAACCATAAGTATTCCCAACGTTTAATGTAAAGACAGCCTCTCGGAGGGACTACTTAGTCCTATTCCTGCAAAGATTTGCACTCATCCTTAGCTACAGACATGGATCATTGACTCAACAGGAAGATTCAAGTACTTAAACTTAATAAATAAATCTTTTGGGGATCCACAGACAGCATGCATGAAGAATAAGCGCCCACATTTGCATGGCATTATGCAGAAGTCTCCATCAGAAAGGTGGACTTCTAGGACAAATGTTCTTAGATGAGTGTAAACAAACAACAGAAGCTATTCTGGGAACTTTACCAGGCAAACTACAAGCAAAATTTTATTTACTCAGTATTAGTTCTTTGCTTCCATGTTCAAATGCATGTTTGTCTTTCTTGGGTATGCAAACTTTTTAGAGGCTCAGTAGAAGTTTATGGGGTACAGGAGCAATGAAAGTATAAGGTCCTGGTGTATTTGTGCTGGGATAAAACTTGCCACCAACAAATTCTTTTTTTTTTCCTTTTCCCTTAACACTGGGTAACTTCTGGAGATAGAAGCAAGCGCTGCAATGAAGTCATACTTAATTTAGGAAGTGTATGTGGTCATCACCTGCACCAACCTGGGCCTACCTTGGCAGGAACATATCTAAGACATACCAAACGGTGCCTGCACAGGTAAGCAAGAGTCTTCCTAGCCTTTTAATCTAATGTGCTTTAAAAAAAAAAAATCACTTCTAGACTTTGTTGCAGTCCAGATCTCACTGGACAGACCTTAAATCTCACCAGTGGGGTTGAGAGCAGACTGTGGGTTTAGTGCTCAGTGTGGCATTTACCAGGAAGCCCTGGCTCGCTCTCCCAAGTGCCTTCCCCCTGTCCACACTGTTTTCTAACCACCTTCACAGCTCTGGACTCAGTACCCTGCTGTCCCGTCTCTCTTCCCCAAAGCCAAAGGCAGCAAAGCCAGCGCCATGGCAACCCATTTCACCAAGACCTTGGTCCCCAGCCAGGCCTTCAGCGAGGGCAGCAAAGGCGGCTGCGTTTGGCTGCCTTCCTCCGCCTCTGTCCCGGCGCAGAGTGACGGGCCCCCCTATGCTCGCTGCCGCTCGGCCTGTTCAGAAAGCGCGAACACATTTACCGCACTTTTGAACGGGGGCGCTGCGTGTTTGGGAGGGGATCCGAGCCGTGCCCCCGGGGAGCCCAGGAGCATCTTTGGGGGAGTCCGAGTGGGCATGAGGGCGGGAGGGGAGGGCCGGCCGGCACCGAGGAGGGCACGGCGCCCTGGTAAGAGCCGCGCTCGCCCCACTTCACCGCGGCGGCCCGCGCACGGGGCGAGTCCAGCGCCAGCCCCCGCGTGCCGCCGCCTCCCGCCGAGGGAGGTGCCCGCAGCGCCGCTTCCCTCCGCCCGGCGCAGCCCCACCGCGCCCGCTGCCCCCGGGCCCTCCGCCTCCCCTCGGGCTTTCCCCCGCTGGGGGAGGGGGGGCAGGGCGCGGCGCCCAACCGCCGCCAGTGGCGGTTGAGCGCGGCGCGCGCCGCCGGCAGCCGTTAACGGCTCCCCCGGGAAGGGGGGGGAGGGGCGGCCCGCGCGGGGCCTGGCCGGAGGGCGGCCGCCTCGCCGCCGCCTCCGGGAAGGGGGGGGAGGGGAGGGGAGGGCGGCCGCGAGCCCGTTGCTCCCGCCGAGGGCTTCGCCCCTCGCCGCGGCCGCGCGCGCGGCGGCACTTACTCTGCAGGAGCTCCCGCGAGTGGGGCGGCTCGCTGGCGCCGCAGGACGGGTGGAGGGTCCCGTTCGCCTCGCCCTCCATGGCCGGCCGCCGCCGCCGTGCTCTGGCAGCGCCGGCGGGAAGCGGGGACGGGGACGGGGAGGCGGCAGCGGAGCCGGTGCCTGCCGGCCGGCCGGCCCCTCGGGAACTGCGGGGCCGCGGTGCGCGCACCCGGGCGGCTCGGCGCTGCCCGAGGGGCGGTTAATCATTAGCCCGCGGAGCCGCGGGGAGCCGGGGCGGCGCGCACAGCCCGGCCCCCGCGCTGCCGCCTGGCGCCAAGCGGCCCCGGGCACCCGCGGGCTGGCTAGTGCCGAGCCCCGGGGGAGGAGCCGCTCCCGTCGGGCACCTGCCGGCAGCATCTCGCCCCCGGCTTCGTGTGCCAGGAAGCTGCGGAGCTTTGGAAGCAGGTTTTGCTCGGCCTGCATGGAGTGGCTGCTTGTGAAGCCACTGGATCCCTCTGCACCCCTGCTTCGCAAGCCTAGATAGAGCCACAGGAAAAAAAAGGTGAATAAACAGCCTGTCTGGGTCAGGTCTCGTCCAGGACCACGGCCTGAGAGCCAAGGAGGAAAGGGAAATCAGCCCAGGAGCAGCCTGGATTCCCCTGTACTGTGTCCAGCTTCACCCCAGCCTTGTCAGAGCAGCCCTCAGCGCTGCACTCTCCGCAGGAGTGCGTGGAGGCGCTCAGCTGCCCGGTCAGTGTAGCAGACTTTCAGCAGACTTTCCACTAGTCCTCACCAACGACTTTTCAAGAATCTTGGCGGCAATGAGGTGAAAAGCAGCACACTCTTATGAGCTAATAGCTGGCTGGAGGAGAGCAAACAGAGGGTAGGAATACATGAAGGGTTTCTCCACCTCCCCACATTTGTTTCATCTGCTGATAGGATGCCTATGAGATCTTTTCCGGGGCCTGTGCTGTGCAATATATTCAGGCTGTTTCCTGGAAAAGGGAATGATGAATAATGAAGTGATGGAGCTTGGTGACACCTTGGCACCAACTACCAAGTTGTCCTGGATAGTCAGACCAAACCTGGCAGCAAGGAGAAGCAGGATTGTTATAGCACTGGGTGACAAAACAGCAGGTGAAATTCAGTATCATTAAATGCAAAGTAGTGTACAGGGGAAGGAGGACACCCCGAACTGCTTACACAGCAGTTAACTATTACCACTCAGAAAAAAGGTCTTGGAGCCACCACGGAGACCAAAAAGGTCTTGGAGTCTTCAGAAATGACAGCTCAAGAATCAGCATGGCAAAAATACGTGAAGGAGTGTCGGTAAGGAACTGAACACACAAAACACCTTAAATATGTATGGAGGCCTCCCTGCATCAAGGTAGTATTCCAGGATCTTGAACAAAATGGAGGAAATTTAGGGAGTGTGGGATTTTCATAGGCACCACAGGCCTTTTGCAGTAAAACCTGTCATCTTGGAGTTTTCACAGGATTCCCAGACTTTTCAGAGGAAGGACAGGCTGGACACCAAAATGCTGCCAACAGGAACACAGGGATGCGCAGATGAACTGAGCTGCTCAGTGGCTAAACATCAGCAGGTACTCGTTTAAGAAGAGGCAGATTCCTTCCAGTATGGCAGGATTTGGGACTGAGACAGAAGGGGCTACTGATAGCCTGTTCTGTTACCATCAGGAGCATTGTACATGGGGTTGTAAACCAAAGCCATCTATTCTGAGTTGTCCCTAGCATTCCTCTCATCATTTTCACTACACTGAAACATGAAGAGCTTTATAGTTTCACCGAGAGGCTTGTAGCAGTAACTGACTGTTAGAACGTGGTGTCTGGGCAGACTTCACAGGCCTCCCAGAGCATCCAATATCAAGAATATCTTCTGCTCCCAGTTACAGAAAAGACACAGACAAAATTCTTGAAACATAATTCTAGCTCGTTTTCTATTTGGAAGTCTCTTTACTCCTGAAGATGAGTTGCTAGCTTGAATGAGATGCTAGCTGAAGATGAAGTTGCCAGCTGTGGGGGAAATAGCCATTAATAACCTTAACACACCATACTTTTCCCCCAAGTTTACATGATTTTTTAAATCAAAATATTTGAAGATGATCACCTATTCTGAAATGTGACTGAAAGCTCAAGTCAGGAGTTGCTGAGATGGAAGGATGGCCTAAGGCCCTCGAGGGTTCTTCCTGAGCAGAAGCAACAGGATTCCTATCTGCTGCTGTTTTGGTTGCCAGCTTCTTGCATTCCCTGAAAGCTAAAAATAAAAATTCCTTTCCTGTGAGTCCCATATTTGAATGAAACAGGTTTATCAATGCTTTTGCTACAGAAATACATGCAGTAAGTATGGGAGTGACAGAACTGATGGCTATTTTATCATATTTAAAAGAAAGCCAGAGTCTGCTTTGATGTAACAGTGCCTAGAATAATTCACATAGTAATGATTCTGGATTTGACTGTGATATTTTAGTCATTCAGCAATACTAGGAACAAATATTGCAGTATACACTGAACATAGCATTAGAGGATTTCCTGTCTCATGAACTTGTATGAGTTTAACTGGCTGAAGTTTAAAGATTAAGGATTAATGCCCAACTGCTGTTGTAGAGATCCATGCTACTCTCTCTTCTGCTGGAGTTCCTTGCACAGAATAGAGTCTAAAACCAAAATACCACAAATCTACTGCAATTTCTCCTTGTTAGCAACATCATTTTGTCATCTTTGGGTCACACATTAGATCCACTTCCTTAGTAAGTTGCCTTAAATATGGAGCATGGCATCATCTTTTGCTCACATTCTGGGCTAGTACTTCCTGAATTCTGGGACTAGCAAGGGTTGGTCTAACTGGCAGTCCTTAAACTTCCTTGCAGATCAGTGTAGCCAAAAGGAAATGATAAATAAATCACACTGAAGAACATACCACGACCCATCAACTACCACAGTTTGAGGTCTGCTGCTCTGTGCACACCTGCTTAGCACAGGCTCTTCAGCAGTGCCCTCTGGGCCCTAGCCTCTAAGCCAAATGCCAGGCCCCTAGATCAATGCCAAACCCTTCAAATCCCCCTGTGCTTAAGTACATCTTCCTCCCAGTTTCACTATTCCAGTTTTGAGTTTAACCCTTTAGTTTAATGCATGATATTTGACACAAAAAACAACTTCAGCAGTAGAAAAGTATTTATGAATCAGTCACCTGTCAGACTAGACAGGTCAAGAGATATACGTAGTTACTCAGAATAAAAAATGCCTGTGAATACAATTCCCTGCCTCTGTTTACTGGGGACTTTAGAGCTCTTTGTGGTTCAGCCTCCTTCCAAATGCTGTCCTGTTCACATTTTTTTTCTTCTCAAGGAACATGCCCCTTTTTATTGCCAGCGCACTCTTCTTTTAAAGATCGACACAATCATCTTTATCTCTTTTCCCCTCTTAGGATGGCTTTCACTAACCTGCCTCACTGGAATAACTGCATTCTCTTAGCTCCATTGAACACGTGCCTGTTGTGATCGTTCTCCTCCCAGAGCACAGTCAGTGGGAGATAATGCCACCTGGGGTGCCTCCCCGAAGGACGAAGGACGCGTACTGGCTCTCAGAAGGTGACACAGCCCCTTTGTCACATATAGGCCAAGCCTATACACAGAAGTCCTGATGCCATTCCTGGCCCATAAACCAAACAGCAAGAGATGCTGCAGGCTATCACAAGGCAACCTCTAAGCTCCATAGTACGGGAAATACAGAATAGGCTAAAGCATGCTGGTTGTAGGGAAATCTAGCAGACTGTCACTGTCATCACTGCAGATGGGAAACAGTCAAAATGGTTTCACGGAGGAAAAATTATGTTCAGCTGAGTTCAAACTAACAAGGGAAGTTTATATTAGAAAAATAAATCAACGTTTTTCAATATCGTAGGACTGTATATCAGATTTTTCACAAATTTGAACACCCAGCCAGCCAAGGAAAGTTGGCTAAAATTGTCCAGCTTCCACAAGCATGTGCAGGTTTAATAATGCAATTAAACCCTGCTTCTCGGCTGTATCATACTATACAGTTAAACTGAGGTGTAACTTGGCCTTTTTCCACTATAAAGCTGTTGACTTTTCACTTACTGCCAATAAAAAATTACTATTTTCAGAAAAGGTGACTCATTAATGTAAAATAAGGAACACCTATATCACGGATAGATTAATAATGGAATTTGCTTTTATTTGGATAGCAACTGTAAATATAAAGAAATACAATGACTACAATGAAATAAATCAGTGTAACAAAGCTGAATTGTCATTTTCATGTCTATTCAGATGGGCAAATTTCTACATAAAAAAAAGAATATTGGGTTTGCCAGAAGCTTTACATCTGTGCTTTTAAGAGGAAAATTTAGATAGTGACTCTTGGTCTACTTCAATACAGAAGTAATAAAAGAGAAAAGACAGAGGCTTTCATCAAATCTGAAGATGAATGCAAGTTTGATTTTATCTCACTTCCAAAATAGCAAATCAGTTTCTGGCAGTCAATATAGGGGAGAAATATAAAGAAGCAGAATCAAACTAAATATCATTTTTTGCAATACTTTGTTACGCTTCCATCTAGATGCCAGTAATTATCTGCCTTGTCTTACCTTTCCAAAGTAACTCATGAGTGACTGGATGCAGGAGTGGAACAACACTAAGGAAATTCACAGTACTTCATAGTAGAACAAAGAGCTGAAAGAACCTTATAAAATTAGGTCCCAAAATTGGCGTTAAGAGGGGTAGCCAACAATCAGCAACCTGAGGTGGAACAGAGGCAGGTAGTGCATTTTCTCTGCCATCGCTGTGGTAAAGTACATATATTTGATTGCAGAGCTTTTCAGCAATGGGAGAAGTTTTTCCCCAAAGGAGTGGTGATGAGCAGTAAGACAAATAAGTCTTAAGGATCATGTAAGTGCCACTTTGTGAGCATCTCATATGTGTCCAAGGGCACTGATGGGCAAAGACAAACCTCACAGATCTTCAGCATCGAAATGAATATATTAGGATTAAGATGTTCTTTCCTAAGAATAAATTTCTATAGATTTTTCCTTCCCAGCCTTGATTTATAATCCGCAACTTCTAGATGAGGGCTGACAGGAATTCTGAGAATTTTTTAATGTCAAAAAGCCAGTTCATCTGAACTGAAGCTTCTGATAAGAGGGCAACTTTTAACAGATTTCTTAACCTGAAACTATTTTTTAACTTTGCTTTGTGTGGAAACATTTCAGTTTGACATTTCCTACATGAACAATTCTGCATCTGCTGTTCAAAAACAAATTTTGACATCTGAAACATTTTGAAACTGATTAAAATAAAAAAAAAAGAATGATGGAAATCAAAATGCAGTGTTTCAAAATGAGGAAACTGCACACTAAAACTGGTTTATTTATTTTTTGTTTATAAATGTTTCTGCTTTTCATCTTAATTCAGGACAGCAGACCTTAACAGAAACTAAGGACCTCTTTATGGGATAGGTTATCTAGAGTCAAAACAGCTATGCTGTTCCTGGAGAGGAAAGCAGGTGTCTCTTCAGAGGTTACGAATATAATTCTGACAGGAAGATGTCATCTCAGGCACACTGCAGTTGAAGACTAGACTGCTTTTTCCACAACAGTCGGGTGCTGGGCAAGATGGGTCATGCATTTCTTCCCACAGGTTGTAACATGATGGAAATGCTTTTTGCTCCTTCCGTATTGCTGTTGTGGGGAAGAAAAAAGAAACACCCAAACTATGCACACACAACAGTGAAACTGTAATGCCATAAAACCAGAACAGAACACCCCCCAAAGCTAGAGGTATGTTGTTTTTCTGTAGCAACCAGACCACACACTAGCAAACAAGGAGAAAAGAACATGCCTGTGTGCATGCAAGGCCTTGTTGGTATGGGGTTTAGTCACTGGAGCAGTGAGATCGGGCACAGTCAAAAGTCTGAACTGTGTATGTACAAAATCAGTGCTATATCCTGAAACTGTAGTTATTACCTTTATATAAACACAACTTGTGAAATGCTGAAACTTGGGGGTTCCAGTTTGCAAGTACCTTACAAGTAAAGACTGGGGAACTTAAGCTGTTTGTCTGTATTATCTGTTTTGTCTTCCTCCAATATGAACCTTAATTTTGGCTTTCAAAGTAATACCGGAGATGAGCTCCTAAAGTTTTCTCCTGTGAGAAATTAATGGAAAATAGATTTTAAAAGTGACAATCAGAAAAAAATTGTTGTTTTCAATTTGATGTTGTTTGAAGGCTACCTCAATTTTACAGCTGTCCCTATGTGCATGGGAAATTCATGGCTGTAAAAACATATTGAAAACCCATAGGCAATGTCTGAGTTTGCACTGAACTGTGAAGGTGAAAGAAGAGCACAAACGTACTGCAGCACAAATGGCATTCAAATGTGAAGTTAGGTCTTGCAGTTTGTACACAAGCTGAGCCAACAGGAATAGTGGAGGGGTTTGGGGAAGAGAAGCAAAACTGTCTGAAAGGCAGTTTGGCTGAAAGTGAAAACCAAAACTATTAAAATAAAACATTAAGCACACATTTGTAATAGTTGAAAGATTTGCTGTTTCTAGAGCAAAGCTGGAAGTTACACTGTAGTCAAATAACAAAACTGGATAGGAATAACTAATGGTCTGCAATGATATGAAATGATATACAGGTCACAGAAAAATAAATAAAACCTATGAAACTATTAGCAAGCAGAGAGTGAGAGACTGCTGGGGCACAACTCCCCTTCTCTGTGCAAATGGTGTCTGCAGTCTGCACCTCTGACTCGTGTGTTGGACACGCATGCTCTCTGAAGAAAACTGCCAAGCCAGGGGCAGTTCTTCTTTTGAGGGTGGTGGTGGTGGTGGGGGGGGGTGTTCTTGCCTGCCAGGACTTTATAAACTTTGTTAAAATCTTTGCGGTTCTACAAAGAAGAAAAAAAAATAGCCATTCGATTATAAAAGACCTTGTAACTCTCCTAGGCACCTCGGAAGCTTTTAGAATATTTGACAACACATTGCAACATATGAAGGGTTTCACCTCACAGAGCTGGCGTGCTTAGGTGTGCCTGCGCAGTCGCCCTCCTCGGGGTTTCACTGGCTCTCCCCAAGCTCGCAGAGACAGACAGTGGCAGCCCGGTGGAAAGGGGTGTGTAGCAGAGAGCTGCAAGGTCCTTCACAGGGGGCTGGCTGGTTTTTCTGCTTTCCATTGTGTCACAGCTAAATAGTCACATCTTGTTAGTATTGCCTTGATAATGAATAACCTGTACTGTTCTGCTTTTTTATGATACTGTTCTCTAAACGTCTTTCACATTGTGTGGGCTTGTATTACCCCCACCCCCCCCAACACACACACACAGAAGTCTACAAAAAAATTTCAGTTGAGATCTGCCTAAGGAAAAAACATTAGAGCTTCCAGCGTGTTGAGCTCTAAAAGTAATTTGCCTTTAAGAGCAAAGGGTTAGACAGTGTATATCCTTGCAGGTAGGAAATAAGTTTAAATGTTTTGTTTCCACTGTATCTGCAAGTACAGGGACAGAAATACTGGTCATGTGAATACAACAGAGATAACTCACAGTAGCTATGGTGTCTTTCTGGTTTTGGCAAGGATTTCTTCCACCCTATTGCACAAGTCACACAATCTGAGCCTCAGTTTTTCCATCTGTGCAATGGCAATAACTGTACTCGCCACAGAGCAGAGCAGAGGAAGGTTTCCTCTGCTCTGTAAATGTTTGCAATGATGATTTTCAAAAGGACAAGAAACACTGAAATGTTTCTTGATCACCATAAAAGTAGATAGGTGAATTCTTTCATTACTATTCATATCTGTAAACTTATAATCTTTCAAGGGCTCTTTAAAAAGTAGTCACTGAACTCAAATATGTTTAGATTTGCTGGGCAGAGCCGTTGTAATTTGTTCCAAAGTATAGGGTTCAAGACTTTATTTACAGAGAGAGACACTGCATAATTACATTATATGATGTTTATATTAGCCAAAGGATGAATTCAGATCAAGTTACTTCTTGCACCTAGTGAACCACAAATGACTATATATCTTATCAGCTGTCAGGGAATACAGCTAGAAATCTGTGATTGTCCAAAGAGCAAAATGGAATCTGAAGTAATACAGAAATTCATCACCAAATAATTGAAAGAATAGGTTCCTACCACCCTTAAGAGGAAAATAAATAGCATCACTGCAGTGAACATATATTTATATTTAGAAGTTTCATTTTCTATGTACTTCTGCCCTCTCAAACCTATAAATGGAATTTAATAGCCCTGATTTTATTTCTGATGCTTTAAATAAATATGCCACAAAAATGCCACCCTCTAATGCGGCTCTGCCTAAGCGACACCGACATACTCCCGGCAAAATTAACTTTCATTATCCATTGATATAGAAGATTATGCATTAAGCAAATTAGAGAAGACCTGCCAGAAGTGAAAAGCAATTTGATGTGGAATAGGTGGAATGAGTATTGTCCTCTACTTGAGTATCTATGTACCTGCATTTTATCTGAATGCAGCTTTCTTCCACTTCTCAGACACATTTATCCAAGTTAGTTCAAAATGTTAATTTGTCATCCTCTTTCATTCAGGATAAATACACACACAGGACATCGGCACACACCATAGTCACCCTGAACTGAGACGCAGACTCTGGAGTGATCATGAATTAAGGCTCTGATTTGCAGGGCCAGAGTGAAGCAGGACTTGCAAGATGTCACATTTGGCCTAACCCAGAAGGGGTTTCTTGAACAAATGATCAGCACTTGTTCCATTAGGTGAAACTCGGACCCTGTCTTTCCGTAAGGAAACAGGAGTAGTATCTGCCAATAGACAGCTCAGGAGTTCCCAGTCACATCTTTCTAGCTATGATAGAAACTCCTGCTCCAAATGTCAGGGTTTGGTACACCTGCATTTCCACAGCTTCCACATCTGACCTGGTGGGATCTCGGGATAAGGACACATTGGGGTAACCTGGCTCTGGATAGGATATGCGTTGCGAATTGCACCTTCCAAAGGGTGCTCACATGCCCCAGCTGCACCCTCACAGCCCCACCTGGCCCTGCTCTGCCAGTGGGACAAATTTGCAGCCAGCCACGGCAGCAAAGCCGCAGGAGCTGGCCAGAGGCAGCCCTGTCACTTGGGAAGAGGAGGAGGAGAAGGTCACCCACAAGCCAGGCTGAGGCGCAGTAGGAGAAGTGCGTGCCTACAAGGCTGCCGGCAAGGGCTGGCACGCAGGTGACGGGGAGCTGGCGCTGCCCTGTGCTTCACCCCGCGGCTGGGGCTGCAGGACTTTCCTCGCTCGGCCAACAGCCAGTGGCTGAGATATAGCAGAAGGCCGTCCACATCTTCTCCCGCTTTCAGGCTGCTCTGAAGTTAGCAAGTTGATTTCCGTGGCATTTCTGCATGACTGAGGATAGTCACAGCAGCGTATCCCAGATGCCCAGCTTGAGTTATCAGCAAAGACAGTTTTAATGCCTCTTCCAGGACACTATTCCCCAGACAAACCTGTATGTGTATGCATATGTATACCCATATAGGTAAATGCACACACCCTATTGAGGTGAGTTTCATCTCTTTCAGGAAGGAAAGAGATGCTTTAGAGCAACTAGAAACTTTACTGCTGGCTGCTTTTATTTTATTTCTTGTACCATTCTCAAAACAGCTGTTACATATTCCTCTTAAATTGCATCATCTCCTCTCGGGACATGTAACAGACACATCCTCCTGTGTTGCTACCAGAGGTCCTGAGGGAAAAAAGATCATTGTAAAAAGATCATTAAAATAAGAAAAAATCATAAGAGGGAAAGAGAAAGAAAAGCAAATGTTCTGCATGCTAGTGAGGCAAAGTCTGTAGGGAGAGATAATTTATTTGCCCAACCAAGGACGCCAAAAAAAAGCCAGGCAAGCTTTCAGATGTGAAAGACCTTCAGATCTGAGACATTAACATGTCAGTGATAATTTAATAGATACATTTATTTTCCCAAGCAAATTTATGGCTCAAATACAGCAACTTTAGACAGCTTTTTAACGGCAGCTAGGCTCAAAAAGGCAAAAGCAATTTTAACATGCTATGAGCCAGCCACTACAGAGACTTTTTCTGTACAACTTTCTCTTGAGTTTGATGAATTCACTAAATATTTTCACATATTGCTTACATTCCTAATAGTCTCCTTCTCTCTTCCCCCAATGCTTTTTTATTTTATTAGAATAGCTTTTTGTTCCAGGAGATAACTCGTTTCCATTAATGTTTTAGGTTGCAGGGTATGTGGTGTATGTGAGACCCGAGTAAGTTTTCTTCTCTTGTTTGCCAGTTCCCATGGCAGCATCTGTTAGCTCCCACTTACTGTAACATCTTCTTTCTGATTTACCTCCACTTGCCTCTTATATTATCTCCTCTTGCCACCAATTGCCTCTTCCCTTCCTTTGACAAGTTATCTAGCAGCTTCATATAGCAACCATCACAGCTCCCCCAGCATCTTTCAGCCCTTGCTGACAGCTGGATAATATGGTATCCATCTCCTTTCAGAAACGTCATTCCCACATAATAATTTGCAGAGAATAAATTATCGGATGCCTTTGTTTCTTTTCCCTCTGTCCTCCAATTTTACATACAGTTTACAGTTCCTTTGATATTTACTCTCCAGCAATTCATTCTGACTTTGTAGGTGGAAGCAAGAAGCTGAATAAGTTCCGCTTGAATGCTGAGCTGTGTATTTGGGGTAGTGTTCAAAACTCACGGTAGAAAAATATTAGCTTGTCTGACTGACAGGTAATACTTAGGGTCAGATTTCTGAAGTGCAAACATACTTGCATGTCCTGAAAGTAAATCATGCAAACATTTGACAGTATTTGCTTTGAATTTACTATGGGTAAAAACCTTCATATCAGTAAAACTCATTCAGTGAAATGCTTGCAAAAAGCCACATTTTTATCTCTCAAGATAGCATGGAAACTTCATCATACTTGGTATTTTTCTTGAAGTCTCATTTTCTGCAAGAATTTCAGCTTTTGCTTAATATAGAAGTCCATTTCTTCAGACTTGTTTATCAGAAAAAAGTACTGAAATATGAACTATATACTAAAGACTTTTTAAAAATAGAAAACAATAAAAGGTATGTATTTATCTAAATCTCACAGTTCTGTGAACCAGGTTTGCAACCTGTTAATCCAATAAGCTAGAATACTGACAAAAATGTAGTTATACCAAATTTCTGGGTTTTAATCATTCTTGAGATGTTTTTGCAACACTTGACAAACCTGTTCCCTTTCCAAAAGTCAGGTATAATGCATCTTGTGTTTAAAATTAGATAGACCTAAAGCACAGTGTTGCTATATACTTAACAGCATTCCTAAATGCATTAATGTGCCTCTCTTGCAATACTGAGAAGAGGAGAAGTTGAAACAGGAGTGTTTCCCCACCATTATTTGCTTTCTGCCTGCAGTTCCCATTGCCTATAGTAGCCTTTGTGGAAGCCATTTCTATCCCACTTGAAAGTTATTGACATGTCTAAAAATGTGTGGAGCCAGCTGAGAGGGTCTCTGTTAAGCCATTATGCAGCAAAGTCAATACCCGGTCCAGGAGCTTAAAAATATGCCAGTTGCTAAAGCAACTCACTGAATTTGTGTGCCAGTGGATGGCATCTATTACAGTGGTGTTCCAGTACTGGTTCTTGTCCATCCACTCCTGTCACCCATGCATAGGACATCCATAAAATAGCAAGTGATGTTGTCCTAGAGAAACAGCATGCTATCACACTGTATCACACACAATTACAGAATATTTGGGGTTGGAAGGCACCTCTGGGATTGTCCTGTCCAAACCCCTGCTCAGAGCAGGGTGGGCCAGAGCAGGTTGCTCAGGGCTGCGTCCAGTCAAGTTTTGAGTATCTCCAAAGGTGGAGCCTCCACAGCCTCTCTGGGCAACCTGCTCCAGTGTTCAACCACTCTCACAGTGAAAAAAGTGTTTTCTTATGTTTAAATGGAATTTCCTGTGTTTCAGTTTGTGCCCATTGCATCTTGTCCTGTCCCTGGGCACTGCTGAGAAGAGTCTGGCTCCGTCTTCTTTACTCCCCTCCTCAGGTATTTATACACATTGATCAGATCCCCTCCGAGCTTCCCTTCTCCGGGCTGAACAGTCCCAGCTCTCTCAGCCTCTCCTCCTATATGTGTTATAACCTACACCCACCAATCATTTTACATGCTCAGCTGCATCCCTGGGATATTCTGATTTAGAGATGTTTATTTATAGAACATGGATACTTCTGCAATCCTCCTCTGATTTATGAACATACCTGTGTATGATTTGTATACCAAATATTTTTAAAATGCTGTCATATTTTTACACGTACATCTACATCAGATACATACTGATCAACAAGAAATAAACTGCACTAGCAGCATCTTCCCATATGCTTGAAAAAAGTCATGGAATATGACTCACATCATTGTCTTTCACGTATTTGATACAAGCCACTGAAGTGGCAAAAGTCTAAAGCAGAAGTGAACCCTTGTCCCCACCCCATTCCCTGCCAGGATTTCAGAGGGGAAGGGGAACCTAAAAAAAAGAAGGGGACTCTATAGGTATCTCATGGAAAGGAAGGGAGATGGGAAGAAAGGACCAACAGGCAGGCCTGAGATGTTAGTGTTGCCCATGTTGTTTCATTCGAGCTGAGAAATGTTTCTGTTAAGAGTCATACCTTAAAGTGAAGCAGAGCTGCTACTTGCAGCCGAGGCTAGCAGTCTGGGCGAGCTGACCTGCCTGCATGTCTGGCAATAAATGGGGAAGGGGATGATAGACCCAAGACTGGGGCACAGCGGTCATCACCTAGCCCAAGGAAGGAAGAGCTGGGGAAGCCATGGGTGCCCCTGCCAGCTGCAGGAAAAAAGCTCTTAAGCTGTTTCTGGTGGTCTGAAAAACAGGAGGAGCTGTGGGGTTTCCTGGCTGTTGGGGTGAGCGGGAGCAAAACATGGTTAAAGGCACAAGGGCAGAGGGAAGGACCCTGCACACAGCCCCAGCAGCAGCCTAAGTCACGAGACCTAATGGTCCCAAACGCACAGGCTAGTGTTACTGTGGAGGGTCCAGTGATGGCTGCCCCACCAGAGGGAAGAAGAGGGTAAAATAGCTATAGATGAGCTTAGGAATGAGGGACTGTATGTTATCCTCCATGTCCACCTTGCAAATGTTTTCTACCCTCAGTTAAAATAATGTTTGTTAAGGCAATTGATTCATGTTTGAGAATGAGCTGGGAAAATGAACTCACTGAGTTAAGTGTAATTTTCTTATGCGCTGGAGGATGAGAAGTGGAGGAACGGAGTTGAGCGACCCGGTTTAAATACGGCCCTTTTTCCCTCCCCAGTCAAGTCCTGACAGAAGGGCTAGGTGAGCAAAAGAGGCACCTTTTGATTGCATATCTTCAGCTATTAACTTGGTTTAACTTTGACAGGCTCCTCAGGTGTTACAGGATATAACCACTCCCTGCAATCAGAGTTGTTTGGACAAAATCATCATAAAGCCGTTAATTGTACAATCCAGACTATCTACTTCGTTGGGAGTATTACTTTGTTGCAGTAAGAACACATGAACAAATATTACCTAACAGTTGCATAACCTGGATAAAGTCTCAAAATGAAAGGCACTCTGTTTTTGAGCAGAGGGGATCAAAACCAAAGCAAGCTGTTGGCTGATTACACCTGAATCTGTGCCTGCCCTGGTGGGAATTACACCTTGGCTAAGGGGAAGTCCGTCCAGATGTACCTGGCTGAGTAGAGATGGAGTTACTTACATGCTTAAGCGTATGCCCAGACTGTAGGACTTTGAGGGCCACATGGGCACAGCAGAGTGGACCTGCCATGGTCCCTCAGCTGAAGGAAATATGCCAGCAGGTCTAGGCAGTGTGATGGGTACATTTCTGCCCCAGAGGTGGGCTGCTGACCTGTAGCAGAGGCAGCGCAAAGAAGCCTCCATGCCCAGGCACTACACCATGGTGGCGACCAAATCCATGCAGGCAAGGCCAAACTGCCTCCCACAAAGGGCTTCTGTCATGGTGATCATCATCCGTCATGGTGATCATCATCCTGGTCATCATGATCATCATCCATCATGGTGAATCATTGACACCACGGGGACCATCATCCACCATCAGTGGGATTGGGGTGGTGTAGGATAGAGCTGGGGAATTTGGCATCTTGCTATTCCTGGCTTGCTTACACACACACACACACACACACACACACACACACACACGTTCTGCCAGGAAGTCCCTTCTCCTCCCCTGCTTCCTCTTCTAGCCTGCAAAACATCTGGCTCCCAGGGCTCAGCAGCTCCTGAGATGGGGAGCAGTGGCCTTGGCAGCTGCTTGTGCAAGTGTGGTTGGGAGATTGAGCCTAGTCCCCCAGACTATCTCCCCGAAGTACTTCCAAGGCCAAAAGCGAAGCCCATCAGGCCAGACCATGGCTGCAGGGGTGCAAGGGGGGGGTGCAGGAACAGTGGCCTCATGCATTTTTTGCTGATGGAGAAGCCCCGGGGGCTCTTCCATGGAGCAGCAATGCAGAGAGAGGAGGCCCTACTCCACCTAACCACAGCGAAGTCCAAAAAAGACACACAAAACTTGTCGCTAACAGGTTGCTTCCATGTAGAAGATCTCCCTGGGGAAGTTGGGCCCAGTTTTCTTGTTTCCTACCTTCTCTGTAAAAATTGAAGTACCCTCCAACTTGCACAGGGCTTTGATGAAGCTCTGTTCATTAGTAAAAAGGTAATGCCTTATGCTCTTAAGGTGCTCTCAAAGGTAGCGCTCTCTTATTGACACCATGTATTATCATACTGTACATCCAATTTACAATCCCATGTGGACGTTTGCAGAGGGAAGACGGTAACTTATTTTTTGCATCTCTCTCATTTTCCCTCACCTGCTTGGACTACTATTTGAGCATGTTGGCGTTTCACATGTCCATGGCCATACTGCATGCACTCTGTGTCCTTTATGATTGCCTCTGTCTAATCTCATTTCCAGGATCTCTTTCTTTTCTAACACAAAATTAGATCAGGACAGGAAATGCTTTTTTCTGTCTCAAAAATCTTTTCGTATTTCAGGGAAAAAAGTTTTCTCATGCATTGGAAAATAAAGGTCTTTGAAAGTCACTTGGAGACAGAAAAATTAGCGGGAAGACAAATGTTGGGGAGAGGGAGCATGCAGACTTTGCATAGAGAGAGCTCCACTAAAACTGGAAAACTGGGGTGTTCTCACAAAAAGTTTTGAATAAATAGATTTACCACTTCTGTGATGACAAAAATTTTAAACAAAAAATCCTAACCAGATGTACCCCAGACTCCCTTGCTCCATAGCTATGCAATACCTTCCTTTAGTTTATCCTCAGAATACCAGTGAATTTGTCTGCTTGCTCTCCCTTTCTTAAAAAAAACACAGAAAAATATTAATAATTCTGTTAAGAAAATTACTTTCAAACGTTGTCCTTTGCATATTATTTTTGTAAGGGTCAACCATAAATCAATCATCTCCATTGCTGCATTTTTTCTTTGCAGTAAAGTGGTAAAATGTGGAGTGCTTTGGAGCTAGAAATGTAATTGTCTAGACTTAAAAGTCATATCCATGACCCTCATATAGATACTTATCTCAAGATGACTATCTCTGGGCCCTTCAGAGCAATAACTGTAGCAACTGAGAATGGGAGAGAGGGAGCGTAAATGTTATGACTCATTTATTTCTAGCACATCTAATACAATTCAGAGAAACCATACTGGACATAACATAAGGGACATTGATGCACTGAAGAAGCTTTATGGTTGTTAAAATAAAATACAAACCATTAAAGCTGTTCAGATATTCTTCAGCTTCTCATCTCAGACACAGATACCAAAGATTGCAGTCTGATGTCTAGTAACTGTTTCAAAAAAAATTAAAAAGGCCATGTTGTCAGGCTGCCTGCGGTACAGGAATAAGGGAAATAACAAAGCTGAGCAAACATATTATTTTTGTGTTTTAGTTTATAATATTAACATTTGATAGTTCCTTTAGGATGTCAAACACTTTTTGCACATAAAATAGCAGTAAGTTCTTCCCTTATACAGCAAAAGGGTTTTATTTTATTCTAAAAGGTAAGCAGCGTAGCACGCACAGTGGAGTTGAAGACCAGCCATCAGGAAGCCAGGGGTGTTTGCTAAAGGAGTACCAACCTATGCCTGGAGCAAAGGAAAGGGCTGGAGGCAGAGGGGCGGCGATTTGGAGGCTGAGCAAGCAGGGATGAAGCTGCCGGGCCAGCCAGACCTGGTCACCGCAGCTGCTGTGCACAGCTTGCAGAAGGTGCTTTTTTTACAGTCAGCTGAGGAATTGGGTGTGATTTAGACTGGTGATCTGTAACACAGGTGGAGGCTCTCTTCCTCCAGAATAACATGCTTTATAAAGGACTTCAGAGCCTTAGATAAAAGGACTGTGAGACGTGCAAAGCGTGCCATACATGGTACCTTTCTAAAGGGTGACTGATAAAGCTACAGACAAAGAATCAGATGTACGCCCAACAACAAAAATTGTTCTTACAAGCTGTCGCGAGGCAAGCAAGGCTGTAAATTAGAGTCCTTCAGGAACAGGACGAATATCTTTTCAGGAGTATATGCTGAGAAATAATGGCTTTTTCTTATGCAATTTTTTTTTTATTCATGTTTATAGTGAAGAGAAGTGGTTTTCAAAGACTGCTGGACTCCTTTGGCACATCACTGCTTAAGTCTCTTGCAATGATAATGAAACCTGTCACAGCATGGAAAAAATCCCTGAAACAGGTATTATTCTTCAGTAGAAAGCTATACTGTAGTTTGAATTAGCAAGATACTCCTGAACCCTTATTTAACATGAGTTTGCCCTGACATCCCAAGAAAAGAGTTTCTTTATTTAATTGCACTGTCAGTGCTGATGCTTCCAGCTAAAACCGTTTGGAGTTAGACCTTTTAATAGAAATTGACAATTTAAATTGCCACGATAGCAGCATAAATGGTGCTTAAAGTCATTACTAACCTGATGTTGCAGTTGGCTCCAGACCAGTTTATTAAAGCAGAGGAAAAGCAGAGGGAGTAGGGGAAGAGGAAATTAAGTGGTGAATCATTAATTCCTTTGGTACTCGCTATCACAGCGTTAGCTGTGAGGAGCGAATTTGCCTGTACCATGGAGACAGCACCTAATTGCATCCTCGCTTTGCATTAACTAACATCCCTCGCTAGTGAAGCGGCACCATGGATTTATGCTGATTTGTGCCCGAGCCACCAGTGACATTTCCATGGTGTCGCTTGCTGAGAGCCTGAGCGAGAGGTTTGTGGGGAGGTCCGTCGCCCTTCCCTGCCGGCGTGGGAGCACATCTTTAATTCTTGGGAACCAAAGCAGCTGTTGCCTGTAGGGGCCACTGCTCACGCCGCTTCCCTGAGGGGTGATTACCTCCGCAGGGAAACCCTCGCCTCTGTGACTGTTGAAATATTATCCATAAAAATAATACATATTTCTGCTGCCGACACACGGTGCGGCCCTTTCCAAGCAAGCGGCCCAAGCCTGGTCGCTTCGTGCCAGTAACCCCACTGATTTCAATGAAATCATTTGCTGCGAGGCAGGTTTGGCCCTCGGTCCCCGGCGCGCGGCTGTCCCTGGCTCCCCAAGGAGCGTGCGGTAGGGACGTGCCCCTCCTGGAGCAAACTGGGCGCCCAAACCCGCCTCCCTCCAGGGCCCTGTTGCAGAGGCACGCCGCTGCCCGGGACCCCGGCGCCGCGGGGACCTGCCTGGCCTTATCCCCTGTTGCCACCTAGCGACCAGGGCTCCCGGCCTCGGCCGCCCGCGGCCCCCCCGGGGGTCCTGGTCCCCTTGGGGGTCCCGCAGCGGGCACCAGCCCTGCGCCCCTGCCGCGAGGGCTCGGGACACCTGGCGCTCAGCCCACAGCGACCACACAGAGCGACCCCTGAGCTGCAGCGGCAAGTCACTGCGCTGAGGCCAGCCTTGTTTCTGGGGAGGCGTGTGGACCCCCGCCAGGCCCTGGTGCAACAGGCCGCCTGAGGATGGGCAGCGGGTCTGCTTGCAGAGAGCCAGCGGAGAACCAGCAAAGTGATGGCCTGGAGCAGTCTTTGGGGGGATCCAAGTGCAGGGGACACGTGTGCAGGGAGCCCTGGGGGCATGGAAAGCCCTGGCCAGGGGGCTGCACACACGTATGAGTTTGCAGACAGAAGGGTTTGTACCTAAAACCGGCTGGTGTGTTGTGAGAGCTGGCGGTGGGGCTTGCTACCCTGGGTTTGTGAGCGCCAAATCCGGTGATGTGAGCGTTTGTAGGTGACCAGGGCCACGTGGGGTCTTTGGGACTTCCACTATATGTATCTTCTATTTTGCCATGAATTTTCTGCAGTGCTTGCTCCTAGCCTAAGAGCAGTGAGTGCCTGGCGCTTCTTCCCAGAGCTGTTACATTAGTACATCTCCTGTGCCTGGCGGGCACTTCTCCACGTACCACGGTATTGCAGAAGAGGGCAGCACCTTCTGCAGCTGCTGATTCACACTGATTTCTAACTGGGTTTGGTCCATTTGTGAGTCGCTGCAGGCCCAAAGGTGAGGGGCTTAGGAGAAGTTAGGACTGTTTTGCTACCCCAGTATCTCAGGGCCACCTTTCCAAGGGCTGCAGCGCAAGGTGGCAGGGGCAGGGCCGTGGCGGGGCTGGAGCCAGCACTGCTGCAGCACCGTGGGGCAGGGACCGATGGCCCTGGGCTGGTCTGAGATGGGGCTGGGGCTGGGTGGCTGGAGGCCTCCTTCACTCAGGTGTACCACCAAGGCAGAACGGTGGAGGATGGCTGGGGACGGACAAACGCAGCGACCCACGCAGCAGGATCTTTGCTGTCATCCTGAACTGACCTGACCCACAAGAAATCCACCACGCAAAGGCAGCATCTCCCACTTCATGCTGATTGACACTGCTCCACGGGGGTTCATCATAGTGACTGCAGCCTTTTGAAATCAAGAGGGCTTGGGCTGGCCAAAGTAATGCTCTTAAAGCAATGTGCCCCTCCTCTCTGGCCATGCTTTACTGCAATAGCACCGCACTAACGGAGCAGTGGTCCTTCACACGAGCTTGAGCTCATTCAAATCTTTCGAAGGAGCTGTTTCCGAGGGACGGTTTGCTTGAGACCAGGGCTTGAGGGTTTGCTCCAGACAAAACTGCACAAGCACAAGTTTCTCTCCTACAGGCAGCAGCCTCTTCTGGGCAGAGTCACTTTGCACTTGCTGCTGCCGGTCCCGTTAAAAGGATCACCGATTTAAGGCTCTCAAGCCTCTTAGTGCTAACAGGCTAAGTATGGTCAGGTCTGATGAGGATTCGGATACAAGAATTTACTTAATCCTGTGACGGGGAAGAAAAATCCCACCTGCCGGAGGCACCGTACTTGCCAGCAGGCAGCAGCCTTGCGCCTTGCCGTGCTGCACCGGCCCCTTTGTCAGGGGCAGCAAGGACAGCGGCGACAGCCGCGCACTGCAGGCGGGCTGAGGGCTCCGACACCAACAGGAGTTAACACCAGCGTGTTGCCCCCACCGGGAGCTACCCCGGGCGCCGAGGGATGCGGGGCTAAAGCCGCCCTGTCATCCCCCAGGCGCTCTCCTGCCTACCTGGGATGGTCCCACACTTACTGCTGGCTGGTGGGGAGCCTTTCCAGAGGCACCCTGCTCTGCGGAGGGACACTGGAAAACACTGACGTGGGTTTAGAGTGGGCACCGCGTCCCCAGCACCAAGCCTTCTTCTCTACAGGTTCTCTTCTGTTGAGCCGCCCTGCTTGTTCATGTAGGCACAGCCTTATGGGAGTAGTGATATCTTACCAGGCACTTGCACAGCAGCTTGGTGTTTGTTCTTCCAAAAAAAAAAAGAAAAAAGGAAAAAAACTCTATTTTTAGGTACCTGAAACTCAATTCTAACAGGCACCTATCGAATCCAAAACTGCAAGTCAAGATCGAGTTCATATAGCTTTCTTTCAAATTAACCATGTGACATGCTAAACAGACATTATTTGCCAAAAATTTTTTTACCTCTCAAAGACTGATGGATTTCATGGGAGTGTGTGTGTTTTAAGGGACATCGTTCATCCTCTCCCATTTGAGTTTATTTAAATGGTGGCGGCAGGTCAAGTCGTTCCCCTCGCTGGAGTGCCAGGCATGTTTCTTCAACTACAGGGGTTTTCTCCTCCCTGGGAACGTGTCTTCCACACTGGGAAACGCAACGCGCCTGGTGCTTGATTGCTGATTTCCCCTTCCCCACCACCGTCCCCATGTCTCCCCGCGCCAGGAAGGAAATTTCTTCCTTGCCAGTCCTTTCTGTAACTTCCCCTGCAAGTGGCTGAGCAGGTAATGCTGCCGCATTTAGCCTGTCCGCAGCTCCTTTCAGGAGCTTCCCGCTGCGAGGAGAAATAGCTAGCGAAAGAAAGGAGCCGCTGTTCAACGTTTTTTTTTCACTTTCTGGACTCGTACCAGGGATTCTCCTACCTGCCCTTGGGCGCCAAGCAGCTTCTGCCCCGGTTTGGGCTTTCACCTTCGGGTCGCAGAGAAACCCCACCACCGAGCTGCGGGAGTGCAGGTGCTTGCTGGGCTGTGGTGCTCCACTGGGTGCGCGGCTTCCCGGGTGCTGGGCCTGCATGTGGGAAGCTGCTGAACTTGGAGGGTAGCCCCAAGCCCGGGAACTACTCTGAAACCCGGAGGAAAAGGGTTGCTCTTGACCACACATACCATCATTATACTGTAATGACAAAATATATTAAATTTATGAAATTTCGTTATAAATTATAGATTAATTTCCTCAATTGGGAATACATCATTTCTTTACTCTTAGATCTCTCCGGTTCTGCCAACCATTTGAGCTGCTAAAGAGCCCAACTCCCGTCCCTGTGAGTGCTTGTTAGTTGTGCACCATCGTTTTGAATAGATCCAGCGCTCAGATTCCTTGTTTTCCTGGGCCGCGTCAGACATGTGCATCCCTGTTTTCTTAACGTTGCCTTTACATATCAGCTTTGATAAAATTCTTCTTGACTCATGCCAGTGTGAGATTGAAATCCGGTCTGTGGTATCTCCGTTCTCACACATCACACCAGCGTCATCGCCTCTTTCTGCGTGTATTTTTTTCAGAGCATGCGTCTTGTCCGCTGGGTGCAGCCAGAAAACCCCATGGGAGGGTGCTGCTGCCGAGTGTCCCTTGCAGCGTGGTGGCACCACAGCGCTCGGTGAGGGTCCCCACGGGGCCTGCATGGTACTGGCAATCCCTGCACACGATGGGCTGCCCTGGACCTCCCCAAATGCCTTCTGGTGCCCCATTTTTTAATGTTTCAATCAGAAACCTAATTCCAAGCACCGGTCCCCTCCCCAGCAGACTGGAGGACACTCGGCAACGCACCTCAGCCCCTGGCCGGCACGGGGCACTCGGGCAGCTCCGGGCATTGAGGCAGAAAAGCCATCCCTCGAGCAAGGGGGTGAGGCCACCGCAGCGGGAGGCCTGCCCAAAAAGGCACCTTTTCCGTGGCACGGAGCAGGGAGGGGGCTCTGCGCAGACAGCTCTGAGCGCAGGATGCCGCCAGAGGAGGTGCCGGCATGGGCAAGGGTGGCCACCGGGTGCCTAGGCTTCGGCGCCAGGACGGTCCAGCCAGCCACTGCTGTGCTACCAAGCGAGGCACTTCGCTTGCATCTATAACATAGGATGTATTTCTTTGTGATTACCTCTTTCTCTGTCCCCTTTACGTTGTTTACTTATTCCTGAGGCCACTAATTCTTTATTCCGTTACTCTTGATTCCCGTTTTGCCTGAACTCGTGACAAGATGGTTCACCAAGCATTGTCTTCGATACAATGGTAACGCTTTTCCAAATTCATGGAGTTTCTTTGGGATTCCAACAAATATTACAAATCCCTATAGGCTACGTGGCCTCTCAACCCTTTCATGTACAAGGTATTTGTGCTCGCAGTTTTTAAAATGCTTATCACTTACAGAAATTAATCGCATTCTTGATTACCTCTGGTCTGGAAAAAACATCCCCAGCTTCATTTGATACAAAATGCTTCTCCTTTTAGAAAAGAAAAAAAAATATTGAAACTTTTGCCTTTTCTGAATCCTCACTTAAAAAAACCAACTGCCCCCAAATTTCTCCACCTGGCAATAAGTTTATAGCCTGTCTGCGTTTTCTGAAATTAAGAACAACAGCTAATTCTTTGCTCCTGACCACTTTATTGACCTGTGTATCAGCTTCCAGCCACTCCTTGATCAGTTTTCTACCTAACTGTTAACATATTAATTGCTACTTGGCTGTGTTTCCTATTATGTATTATTTAATTTTAATAACTACCTTCAATAAACCAGTGGACCACAGTGAGCTGTTAGCCAGCTTCTTATTTCCCTAATTAGTGGGAGAGCTTTTTGGCTCACAAATAAGGCTTTCAAAGAACTCTTAAATTGGCATCCACGCTTTTCCATCTCGCCACACTCAGTGCCTGCCTTTGCTACCATGGATTAATCAGGGAGACATCCCCCAAGCGGAGCTGCAGGCACCTGAGTGACTTGGAAATACTTCAGTAGTGGCAGAGAAGCAGCGAGGGTTTCACAGCTGAGTAAATCCAACAGGAGGGGAGAATTCACTAGTCGACATGAGTGAGAATGGCTGATCCCTGTTCCTGTCTTCTAACAGCAGCCAGAAATAGATTTATTTATTCTCCAGTGCCCAGCGTAACTCTGACTCAACATGCAATTTTGAGATGACCGGCTGAGGACCACCAGGTAGATGGCAAAAACAAGGAAACAAAACACACCAAAGCAGCTTGCTGGCGGCTTGCAGCGACAGCTTCTTATTACGAATAGTTGCCCAACGCGCGTCTCACTGCATCGTGAACTGAGATTAGGAGCGAACAAGTACACGTTTCCTACAGGTGTCATGCTGGCGCAAACCAATTGGCCTAAGTATGCTGAAGACATCTGGGACAGCAGACACAGCACCTCCACATCTCACCTCCTCGCTTCTCAGACATCAGCGGGGCAGCAACACCCAAGAGCAGCTCTGCGACAAGGTTAATGGGGGAATGGGTTGACGTTCGGTACTACTAAAGTGGTGTGACCTGCTCTGGATGCACCGCTGCCAGCCAAGTTCCCACAGGCACTGTGCAACTACCTAGGCTGAAGCCTCACTAGAGCAGCGGGAGAAGCCGGTTCACCRTCCATAACCCCATCTGGGGCGCCGTGAGGGACCCCGCACGGAGACCCAGTGAGAGCCTGCCTCTGTGGCTCCTCGCGCGAGGTGCCCAGCGTGGCCGAAGCGGGGCGAGCACCTGCGAGCGGCCAGCCCCGAGGCTCCCGGCGGGGCTTGCCCGCCCACCCGCCAGCCGAGCAGGCTCGAGGAAAGGTGCTTTATTCGATTAGTTCCAGCGACACCTTATTTGACTCTGGATTTCTTTTTTGGTCAGTGTAGTAGCACTTAGTAGGTAACCACATCTTGCTGAAAAAGATTAAGGCGTTATAAAAAGTTTAACAGACATTCATCCTTTAATAGAAAAGCAGACATTTGAATGGATTTCGAAGAGCTGTCATCTATGCTGAAGTAAATCCCATCTTTCACTGTTGTCGACTTATTAGTAAATTTGTTTCACCAAACAAAGGATTTAATCACTTGTATCCTAGTACTGTACAAAATGAGCTGAAAAATGGGAAGTAGAAAAATGAGCTAAAGTGCATTAAAGATGAATGTATCCCTAAGAACAACACTTAATCTCAGTACTGGCATCAAATAGACTAAACGTTCATTAACAGGAAAATATTTTGATTTTTATTTTTTCACGTTATTATCAAGTACACAATTACAATAATGTCACACATCCCTATATGATTCTATGTATTTTGTTTTTTCTTTTGTCTTTTTTACAAAGTGTACAGAGGGCAGGACGTATACAATATTTAACAGGGTATTTTCTACAGAACAATAATTTATATTATGTCCTTGTAAAAATCTGTACCTTTTTTAAAACATTAAACTGAAACATCCATTTTATAGCATTTGCTAATCAAATTATTTAAGAATTAAAACTAACTGTAACTAATGTCAGTACATTAACAATAACTATAATTTCATTTTCTCTTTATACAGACAAATACATTTTACAAAATCCACTTGACCAAACCCTTAATTATTAAAAAAAAAGTTTCAACATTGTACTAAAAAAAAAAAAAAAAAAAAGGGATGTGTATGATTCCAGGCTATGCAAGAGGAAGAAAATGTGTAAAATTGTGTTCTTTGTCTTTCAGCTTATTTAAAAAAATAAAGTTCAAAATGGCTAACATCCTCAGCAATATTATGGGGATCTATGCAAATTTGGTACATTTCTAGGTTTCCAGTTACAAAAAGCTTGAAGGTAAGAGGGGCATAAAGTCAAACAAAGATATATTTTGCAAGATTTGAATGGAAAATATCTGTTGCATTTTTAATGCATCTGATTTGGCAATCAGGAGGCAGCGGGCAGACAGCTAGGGCCACGCAGAAACTCCACCGACTTCGCTGGGGATTTCAACGAAGGCGCAGAGCAGCACGCCTCACTCACGCGTTACAGTCAAGGCTCACAGCCTGCTACCACCAGTATTACACAAGAGCACACTGGACAAGTCTGGCGGCATTGACAAACAGGCATCAAGAGAAAAAAAACATTATACAACAGAGAAAGATAATGACACGGCATTAGACGCGCCTGAACTGAAGAATTCAAATTAAACACAAGTATTTGGGCTTACAGTGAAACAAAAGGACTGAGCGATAGGTCTCAGTAACAACAGAATACAAACTGTTCAGAAGATGAACGGCTGAAAGGAAACTTTTGTCCCTTTATGACCCCAAACCTGCAACCATTACTTCAATTCCTGTTGCATTTCAGCGGGAAGTTGACCTGCCTGGAAACTAGGGCGAACACTGGGTCAGGCTCTGAACCTGCTCCCTCAGCGAACCGTGCCACTGAGCGTAAGGCATCTCCCACTGGGTGACGGCATTATCGGCTACAGTCTACCCAAATCTGCTAGTTACAGTCGGGTCCAAATTCTGAAGTCCCGAGTGAGCCAGTGGCGTCGGTGGGAATTTGAGGAAGGGCAGTGGCACTGGGCCCTGAACTCCGCCAGGTAACAACAGCATTTCGACATTTGTTGCCACGATACATGACTTCATGCTTCTTACATTTATACGGCTATTAGCAAACGGCGGAGTGCTCGTTTATAATAATCTTCAGGTGGCAAAATTGCATGTAATAATCGTAATGTTCTCCCAGCTGTTTATAAGCAGATGAAAAGAACTGGGTTAATTCTGGATACTGTACTAATTAATAAACAGCAGCTTAATGCAGCTGCTAATGGCTCAGGAAAAACATTCAATTTAGAAACAGTTCTGTTACTGTCACAAGTTACTTTTCTTATTAAGGATACCTCCATAAAAACATCTCTATTCCTTATGAACCTATCTGCTCCACTCCGTTCCCACCTGAAGCTCTCACTGTAAGTATCTAATTTCCAAAATCGAGGCACCTCTTGGTCTTAAATTTTATTTCATATCAATTTACAATAAAAATGTGACTTGACCCACATACTGCTCTTTCGAAGAAATATTAATATACATAAAACCATTAAATTTGAAGTACATTTACCTGCATGTACAAACAGTTGTAATCTACCAACTCTGCAAATGGAACAGCAATATTTCATGTTTCCAACATTAAGTCAGCAGTAAATTGAAAAAAGCAACTAATTTGTAGCACACAACCTTTCAAAGACAAAGAAGCACAGAATAATAAACATAATATCTGAGCATATTTTTAAATCTTCCAAAGGAAAGAAAGATAACAAATGCCCCAAACCATTGTTTTTTTTTTAATTTTTACCTTTGAAACCTGAATTAAAATGCAGAATAGCTTTTTTCAATGTTAGATGTGTAACTCCTCAAATGTAAAATAGTTAACCTGCCACAAAGTCTGTATAGTCACAAGAAGACAATTAGGTGGGCCCTAGTGACTGTATCTTCAACATCACAATTCCCCATTTTATACACACCTCGGACAATTTTATCAAAAGAAATTTCGTATTTTTTAAACTCACGACAAAACTGCATTAACATGGACACTGTGAGTATCAACGAGGTCAGTAAGATAAATATATATAAATAAACTATTACGGTTGAAAAATTCAGTATGAGACAGGGTTTACTTTATTAAATGCAACTTTATTGTTGCCATCTTTTCTTCATTTATTAAACAAACTGAATAGAATTCCGAACACGCTATTGAACAAAAGGTATAAAAGTCAACTAGAAGCAATAATCCTATTTTTATACAGCAACAAATCAAATGCACAGTATGTTTTTTTGTTGTTTTTTTTTTGTGTGTGATCGCAGGTGATTGGCTTTAAAATAAGCTAACTGCCTGAAAGGCAAAATTCCTTTATAATTCCAGCCGTAAGTCTGTGAAAGAGACTTTAAGGCAGCCCAACATCTTTATGATGCCGCATTATGTGCTGGTTCTTCTCTGAAGGCCTTCGGAAACCTTTCTTGCAATACTCACAACGGTGAGGGTAGTCTTTTGTATGAATGGAAATAACATGCCGTTTGAAGCCTGAGGCATCTGTAGTGCTATACTCACAGTACTCACATTGATAAACTTTTCTGCCGCTGTGTGTTTTCATGTGTTTTTTCAGCTCATTTTGTTGCCTAAAGCCCTTTCTACATCTCTTGCACCTGAATGGAAGATCCTTTGTGTGAACTGAGAGTATGTGGCGACTCAGAATAAACGGATCTGCAATCTTAAAGTCACAATGTCTGCATTGGTGCAATTTTTTACCCTTGTGAGCTGCCACATGTTTTTTCAGTTCCGAAGGCCTGTGAAAGCCTTTATCACACATATCGCACTTATGAGGATAGTCTTTTGTGTGGACTGAAATTATGTGTCGTTTCAGATCGCTTGAGTTTGAGCTCTTATGGTCACAATGCAAACACTGATGTGTTTTACTTTCTTGATGCATAAGCGTATGCTGCTGTAGCTCTTTGGTATCTGAAAAAGTCTGGAAACAAATATCACACTTGAATGGCATTTCCTTACTATGTTTAGTCTTTACATGAGTTTTCAAGTTAGAAGAGTCGGCAGATCGGTATTCACAATATTGGCACTGGTATGGTTTTTCACCAGTGTGGATTCGCATGTGCTTCTTGAGCTCCGACGGATGACGAAATCCCTTGCCACACTCTACACAAATATGAGGAAAGTTCTTGCTGTGGACAGCTAAAAGGTGACGACTCAGTAATCCTTGTTCTGCTGTCTCATAATCGCAGAATTTGCACTTGTGCATTTTATTAACTCCTTTGTCCCTGTGCACCATTTTGTGAGTAAATAAAGCTCCTGCATGAGAGAAGCTTTTCCCAAACTCATCACACTCAATAAGCTTTTCCGTTTTGTTGGTCAGCTTATGACTCTCCAAGTGGTTATGTAAACTTATTTTTTTATTCGTAGTGTAATCACAGTCTGTGCATCTATATTTCTTCTTAGTAAGAAGGTGCTCCGGGTGGTTTTTCATGTGCCTTTTCAAGAAACCTCTAGATTTAAATTTCTTTCCACAAATCATGCAGGGGTAGACCGTCAACGGATGACCATCGGGACCAATAATTATTGCTGAAAAACAACAGAACACTTGATAAATATTACACTTCAATACATTTCATATCTTAACCTTAACAATAAGCTGAACTGTTAAATAAGATCAAGTTTGTATGTATCATTAAATGCAACTTTCCTATATTTATTAAACAGAATCGCTAGTCAGTTTTACAATGTTAACAGCTGCAGTTTCAGAACTTCTGCATTTGGCAGTACTGTGAAGCGAGAAACATTCAGCAGGATGTGTGCCTCTCCAAATAAAAAAAATGTCACATGAATTATATTAAAGGAATTTGTAAAAATTCAACTTAACAGTTATTAAACTTCTAAGAGTCTTTAAATATTGTCTTTTAATTAGAAACTATAATTTTAATCAGAGAAGGAAATGATATGACACAATCTGTGAATATAACAACCTGAAACAGCAAGCTATCATAACAGAATTTTAATTCAACGTTAAGAAAATGAATTGATTCTACTCATCATATAAAGGCACAGACACATACTTTGCTGTGTAATAATCAAGCTCGTTACTGGGTTAGGTGTAAGAAATTGACAGAATTACTGTTTTCATTAATTATTATTATCAAGAGAGAAAAAGAAACTATCCATTTTAGATGCAGAAAACCAAAGTAGTATGCAGATGTTTTTCCCCTCCAATATTTCTATTTTAATGCATTCTGACTGAGTTCACACATTAAATACATGCAGAAACTGATGCTGGTGCAAAGAACAGAACCCAACGTGTTATATTGAGCATAATATAGTAAGTATATCACATAATCTTCATCTGCTTTCTGTGAATTGGTAGATGAAGTTTAATCTGGCAGTTTAATCACCTACCACTGACTACAATTCACATGCCCCCAAACTAACACCTCCTCCTTGTGCCATCTGTCGCCATTACGATCAGAAGAGAGATTCAAGTAGGAGTCAGGGAGAACGTGTTTCATATGAGGACACCTCAAAGCTTTGGAAGTTGTTCTTTTGCACTGATCCATCAGCCTGAATTTGTTTATCCTGAATTTGTCTAGGCATGCTCAAACACTCTCTTTTCCAAAAATGTTTTAGAAAGAGAACTTACTAGGTAGCTGGAAATACAAAAAGCAAGCTTCAAGGATAAAATTTGCCTGGTTTACTAACTGAGAGTTAGAGAAAACAGAATTCCTACAGTCAAGTCACAATTTGGGAAAGGAACTTCTAGTATAACTTAAGTCAAGGCTACTAAAACAAACAGTCATGTGCTTTTTCAGCTTTATCAGACCAAATAAATTATTCAGACCATAATGCAGTAGCAGTAGAAATCAAATAATGCCAGAATAGCCTATCTGTTCTTACAGAGGCAAGAACGAACACTGGAATGAACCTGAAGATAATTTATTTCACAAGTAAAACAAAAAAGGGCATAGAATTTACACTACCTAACATAACATGCAAAGTTCAGACTTTCCAGTTACTTATTGAGTTGATATAATGCAATGTATTAAGTTTGTTTTCTATATTCTCAATAAAGACAAAAAGGGTTTTTTCAAAGCACTATTATTCAACACTGTTTAGTTGTCTAACATCAGCTTTTAAAAAGTTATATTAAAATTAGTGTAGGAAATTAAGTTTATAGGCCTTTAACCTTTTGCTATGATACTGTTCTTTCTATGGCAGAGTTTCCCCTCTACTGGAAGCTCTGATGCCAAATCTCTCCCCCCCCCCCCCCCCCCCCCAAAAACCACAAACCTACTATGTCTTTAAAAAATTTACAATAAAATATGCACTTGTCTATGAGGTAAAAGTGTTGCCAACAAAATAATTCCTCTTTGTGTGTGAGGAATAAATAAATAATCAAGCAAAATAATCGTTCTTTTCTATATGACATTGCACAACCTATCAACAAAATACAATTGTTTACAGATAAGTACCTATACAAACCAGAGTAGACAGCTACTAAATACTCACCTGTTTGATACTGTCTAGACTCAGGTCTCCTTTTTTTCTTTGGTTTTTGCTTAGCCAGTCTCCCAAGTCCAGCTGACTCATCTATGTGCAAAAGAGCACTTGCAGTGCCGTTCCGACTTTCAATCCCATCATTATTATTACCTAAAAAGATAAGTTAAAAAGTTACCTGCTGTCATCACTCCACATATTATTTGAACCTCAAACTCTACAACGGTAATTAAAAAAATGGCAAGATGAAGTATTAGGTTGACATTTAATCAAACCATAATAACATACAGGATGAGCTGCAAAACTGCTCTGTATGTAATTTATGAATTGTTTGGCATTATGAACCTGGAAGTGTTGGCTTTGTTAGATTAAAGCCCTACACGATTTACAGGAGTAAACAGATTTCCATTTCCCAAAAAGTTCTCCTTCGAATGCAGGATTCTTTTCTATTTCTTTGGTTACTAACTATGCCCAAAATGTTTCATGTCAGTAAACACAAGCACGTCACAGTACTTATTGTGCCTGATTTTCTACTCAGCCCTGATATATCCATTAATGTGTGAGCTCCCATTCACTTCCAGACATCCGAAATCACCTGACTGAAGTTCCTCACTCACTGAGTTTCAGAACTGGAACTGTGAACAATGAGTCATTCTGAACAGCCACAAATTTGCATACAAAGCATCCAACATACTGTTTGTGCATCAGTATTTTAACATTTACAAGTTATTTATATTGGAAACAAAGAGTATGTACAGTATTGTATAACACAAAGAGGGAAATACCATCTTTGCCTCACATACAAATGGTATCATGCGATGTAAAACAAACACAAGAATTAAAAGTAAATATATAAAAGTAAATATCTATATACTTGGGAAGATACTTATTGGCTATTTGTTTTACTTTTGGTGATTTAAGCGCATAAGTAAATTTTAAGAACAAATTTTGTGGAGAAGTATTTACTTGAATCAGGAGAAGGCAATAGCACCTAGTGAAAGAAGAGCGCGCAAATAAAACATGAAGACAAAAGTGGAAGAAAATGCAAGATGCCCAAAAGCTGCTCCCTTTGTAGAGTGCAGAGAATAAATATTTATGACCGAATGTGAGAAGAACCATAGCCATCAACAGGCACGTGCAGAGCCTGAAAACTCTATTCATATGCTAGCAAAAGTGCTGAACAGCAAATGTGGCAAGTGACATGAATGCCCAAAACCCCTTCCCCATCTCACACGCAGAAAGCATAGTTTGCAACAGGTGCGTGAAGAGTCCTTCTGGAATGTAACGCAGAACAGGCCTAAAACATTTTCTAACGCGAGAATAAATTTGCAAAACATGCTGCAATGTAAAACACAGTGGACCTGGGCTTTGCTACAATACAGCAGCAACACAGGTTTCACATTTTAAGATCCCACTGGTATCAGCTCTTAGACCCTCTTTAAGCAGAGGAGAATTGTGAGAAGTGCAGGTGACAAACCTCAGTCATTTCATGCCTTCATGCTTCGTTGTTTCTTCCCTTTCCTCCTAACCTCTCACCTCACATGTTAGGTGCTTTATTGCTGACAATACGATCACTCTACTGTTTCCCGTATTCTTAAATTCCACTTTAAATTCCATCTCTCTTTTTTTAATATTCGTGCACAATTTTCTCATTCTTCTTCAAAATCACTCAGCTTGCTGTCTACAACTGCTGTCTTGAGTTCACTTAATTTCATTTTGAATTCCCACTCAACCTGGCTTCTGCCCATTCCTCTCAACTAAAACTTTGCTCACCAGCATTTGGCCAAAGATAATGCTCTAGGTGCATTCTCACTTTTCTCCTAAGCAACTTTTAACACATCCAGCTTCCTGAAATCTTGTTCTCCCTTGACTTACTTTCATGATTCCAGCCCCCTATTGCATTCACAGCACATCCCTGACATTTGACACAATCCATGTCATGCATACACATACTGAAGTATTGTCCTTTACTCAACTATTTCTTCTGCTTCATTTAGCCAAAGTAAGTTTAGGAGGAAGGGACAATACAGAAACATTTCTAAGAACTAGATTTTGCTCTATCAGCTCATGCAAGTTATGGAAATCAGTTTGTGCACCAGTTGGCGCCCAGGTACTAAGATTCAGGAAAACAGTTCTGAATGCTGGAAATATTCTCAAAGGTCCTGCTACAATTTTAGGATGTCTCCCTTCGGCTTCTTTTTAATTATTTCCATGTGTGAAAACACATAATTATATATTCCTTCTAGAACACATTTAAATCAAGGAGGGGTCAGTGTTTCAATGTTTAGCTGAATCTTAAACATTCCCATTTGCCATTTTTCAAAAAATATAAATATTCAGTTTTATTCCCAAGCCAGCTCTTATTGTGTCCTAAAATTGTGAAGGACAGATATACTTGAGATACAATTTTTCAGCTGAAAGCTTGTGTACTTCCCCTTCTAACATCATGAAAATATGAAGGAAATAGCCTGTTAAAATAGAAACAAAAAGAAGCCTGCTTTACAGCTCATCTCTTCTTCCCTTTTTAATTTTAAGGCTCATTATGCCGAGAAACCATTCTTAATGTAAAATCTTTTAAAAAAAAACCCACACACAAAAGCACAAATACTCCACCATCCTCCAAAAAAAAGCAATCCCAGACATTTTGCTACAGTCAGTGTCACTGTCTGAATACTACCTACCATAAGCTGCCGCCCAAGCTATGGGCATAAAAGTTTTAATTTCAGTGTCATCAATTTGCTGTTCATGGGCCACTGCCGCGTCCTCCTCTCCTACAATCACTTCCATATAAACCTCATCAGCTATTTCTGCAACATCTAAGAGAAAAAGAAATCAAGAAAAAATTAATAAGAACACTGCACTGTTGAAAGTGAAGATCCCTGTCCCCAAATGAAAGCCACCTACTTACTTAAATCTTCATCTTCATGCTGAGAATCATTTACAGTCATGTAAACCATTTTCTCCCTTGGAATACGAATACTGCTATTTTGATCAAGTAATCCGACTGCGTGATCATTCTCTGGCTCGCTCTCCACAATGTCTACTGTGCCTCCTAATTAGGAAGAATTAGGAAGAATTAGGAAATATTTTTAAGGTACTTTGACTAAATTCTATTCTAAACTGCAGAAAACTGAAAGTTTATAATTCTTTAACATTTGGACCCATAGCTCTTTACAGCTGACTTTTGAAAGAATCCACAGTCTCTAATTATGCAAAATTTCAAATGTCAGGTTGGARTATTCTAAAATGAGCATATTTTACCTAAATCATCTTCTCCAGGATCTGCTTTGAATATATAGACCTTGATGACTTCTGGACAAATGCCATCCACTTTACAAGAGCCGCTTTCTGACTCTGCTTCCATGGTAATTTCAGCAGAACCTTCGTGTTCTATCTTACCAGCATCATCCACTACAAAAACAAGTCAGTATAATTATCCAATCATATATAAACAAACAGATAGGAAAGACAATTTACTTTATTACTGAAATTTGAGAGCAGTTTGAAATTACATTGTGATAAAGAACCTACCCATATTTTTTCATATCCTTGAAAACAACAACAATAAACACAGAAATAAATTCAAGCCATAGTTCAGAGGGAACTGCAAGAGTGCTGCAGTCATACAACTAGAAGCACAAGCACCGCACCACACAAGGCTAGTGGGGAAACAGTGATCTGCAGCAAGATGGTGGGAAGAAAATAGCACATTAGTACTTACTCTATGGCATAATTTCACCCATTCTCAATTTTGACTGCTTTCTCCTCCTCATCTAACAATCTATTAACTGATTTTTCCAGAAGCATTACCTGCTGCTCAACCCTGTCTCTAATGCAAGAGGTACTATTTCCACCGAACAGAGTAAGACTTGCTTCCTTGCAAAGCAGTG
Source organism: Apteryx rowi (assembly GCF_003343035.1). Classification (NCBI taxonomy): domain Eukaryota; kingdom Metazoa; phylum Chordata; class Aves; order Apterygiformes; family Apterygidae; genus Apteryx; species Apteryx rowi. The sequence continues at coordinate 416,269 of NW_020450562.1, forward strand.
TTATTACTGCTTTTTCAGCTGACTAGAAATGAAAACTACAGGAAGAGAAACATCCGCCTTTTCTCATCCACCCAACAGCCAAGGGATGGAAGGAACAAAGATCCAAAGCCCTGCCCTGACACTGCTGCACGGGTGAACCTATTCAACTCGTCGTTCATCGTGCCCTTACAGAAAGGGACTTGCACTGGATTTTATACTATGGCCCTATATACTCTCCTCGCTATCAGCTGAATTTTGTTCTCTTCCTTTCAAAAGTACATTGACAACAAACTTCAAATTGAATTGCTGCAACTTGTCTTGGCCTCCCACAGAAACATGGCTAATGACAACTTTAAAAGGAACATCACATTTCTGATTTTTAAGAAGTACACTACACTTGCACACACACACACAATCTTACTTTACCAAACATAGGCTTTCAAGACAAATTACTAAATATGCATTGGCAAAATCAAATCCAGTATCTCAAGACCTTCAGGGAATCTCCCAATTTCAAAAGCCCAGAAGTTTCTCATAGTCTTGAATTTATTTAACTTAAGAACTCTTAACGTGACAACATACTTGAAATTTTTGACTTTACGGTTTATTCAGTTACTTTTGGAGGCTGCTATGTCTCCCTCAGAGCCATGTATAACTTTGATTCATGATAATCAGACATAAAATTTATACTAAAAGAAGTGTAAGAACTGTACAATAAATACTGTAGATTTTTTTTTAAAACTACCATGCCTACCATATACAAAATACTTAATGTAGTATGCTCACTTTATTGGCACTCATGAAACTACCCCAATAACTAATCATAGTTTTGCTACTCACTAACTGTGCAAACCTACTATTTACTATTTACTTTAAGATCTACTAAAAAACAAATTAAAAAAGCTTCAAGTGTTACTATTATTTTCTTGCCATCATGACTATATAAAGTATTTTTATCAAACTTCCACATCTTGTCTCATGTATCAACATAAAGAATTGTATGCAAGTACAATTTCTCAATGACATATCATTAGTCAAAAAGAAATATGAAGTAGCATATTAAATTCTGAAGCACTGAAATAAGTTAATCTATCACTCTCAGCAGAAAAATAGCAGCAGAAAAGCATTTAATGCTATTTTTCCAAATTCATGATCAATGGCCACCGTACAGAATGCTTCCAGTTGCAAGTAGTATGGTGTTAAAAAAAAATGATTTTGCGTCAAGGTGCAACATAATATGCTGTTTCTGAATCCCAGAGCATTTCAAAAGTAAAAACCTTAAGATGTTATTTGGAACATATTAACAATGGCGCTGCACAGTAGGTCTATTCAGTTATTGAACTGACTTTCATAAATTTCTTAGCATATGCATGAAACACCAAATGTCACTAGAACTCTGACAAAAAATTAAACTCGCTTTGGTTCCTATGTTAGATTTATGCAGTTGTTCTCCTTTAACTTGGCTGTTTCCAGTGTCACGCATGTATACTTGGAAGGCTTTCAAATCAGTGTAGACTGATTTTATATCACTGAAGCCAAAGGGAAACTCTGCCACCAAGTTCAACTGCTGCTGGAACAGACTCAAGGAAGAAAAATTACAGCTGAAGTAATATAAAAAAACACACCAAACCTATGTGCACCATATGAGACGGGCTTGTTTTTTCTAACAAAAACAGATAAATTATCTATCTACGGAATTATCCCTTGATGATATCTGTAAAACAGAAGAATTCTAGATTTTAAAAATACGCTCTATTTATTCTTTAAAAACAACAGATAGAAGTTCTCCAAGGTTCAAAGTCATCTGTTAAACAACATGACTTAGAAGATTTATTATACAATTTATAGTTTGTTTATCCTTAACTTCCCTTTCCACTCAACAGCATTTTAAAAATGCAACAGCTATTTAGTTTAAATATTATTTAACAGTTCCATTAAAGTGTAGTGAAAGAGACATGCAGAAATAGTCCAACCTTCCCCGTATGAAAGAAAAAAATTTCACTGACAGATGGCAATGCTTGAAACACGGAAGTCCTTGAGGGGCTTGACAAAGTAAGATGATCAGCAGTACAGTAGCAAAGAGGCAACAGCAGGAAAAAAAGTAGGGTGGAAAGAAAAAGAAAAAGGAATACAAGAAGATAAAAACCAGAAGGAGAGACAAACAAGGCAAAAGAGAATGTCTCTCTCTCAAGCAAAGCCCCATTTCCATGATATTTTGTTCTGTGACTAAATAAGCATTTATCCATACAGATTCACTGATGTTCTGGTAGCATTTATGAAATTTCATTTCTGTTTAACACTTCCCCTATGCTTCTGCATTTTCCATGTATCACAGTCTCATAATCAGAGAGAATGAGACTCATAAATACATGACTGATCAATGTTGAAATTGAAACTCTGATGACGGTTGAATTTTTCATTCAAATTCATAGCCCATCAAGGGATCCTACGCATACCTATCTCACCCATGGATGACTGCTATTTTTTTTTACATTCTTCTTCTTTGAAATTAAAAAAAAAAAGAGGTATTTTTAAGTATTAGTTAAGTTTATAAGAGACCACTTCCTTTCTAGTATAGACACTGAGCAGTTATTAAACTAATCACAAGTCACATACAAGAAAAAAAAATCAGAATGGCATTTTTCCAATGCTGTCATACATTGTGCATGTATATAAATTAGATATTAACTGAAACTAAATGTATGATATTATTATGTTTTCTCTACTAGCTAGTGGCTTGAGTAAAAGGGTAGCTTCAGACTAATTCTCCAAGTTAAAAAAAAAGAGAGAAAAATTATTAGAAACGACATCATTTTGTGTAAAATAAATTCCAAGAATGCAGTCTACGCCTAGTTTGCTAACGCTCTTCATAGATTTCACTGATTGATGAGCCTGCTCTTTATATATTGCAAGCTGTAAGAAACAACTAAAAAAAAGTATGTATTTCCAATATTATAATAATGATTTCCATATAAAGGTAATGCTTGATTTTTTTATTAAAAGCACAGATGAGAAAGGTTCCCACAACGTGAAAGACAGGGCACAATCCCTATTTAAAGCCTATCTAGTCACCATTTACAATAGGGAGAAAACAACAAAAAGAGTCCAAGAGATAAGAAAAGAAGGAATAAAGGGTCAAGCAAAGAAAAACAAGCTATTAACAACAGATCATTTGTTTAATATTTATTCTATTACAACGGCATTTGTTTTCCAGAAAATGTTATATCTAAAGTAACCAACTTACATAATGTCATAATTTTTAACATCCAAGCAATATAACTATCTCCTGTATCTTTCCTCTCCTATGAAAATACATCCAACTGCATTCTTGGGACGGAAGCAAGCCCCCATGCATCAATAATAATAAAAACAATATTTAAAATCCAGCTCAAGCCACTTTCCCTGTACCAGAAAATAAACAGTAGTCCAAGATCCTGCATAGTGCATCTGCTTAAATGGTATGTCATTTGTTCAACCATGATGCAGAAGTTTTCCTCAAGAAATTGGCTTTAGCTTTTTATATCCAATATTTAATAGCTCAGCATATATAGATCTTGTAGCCTTGCAGCCTTTTACCTCTAACTAGAAAACCGCAAAGATTTGTACTTGTCTTTATTTTCTATTGGTTTTCAAAAGCTTTTTTCTCCTACAGTTTCTCCCTTACATGGGATTAAATGAGGAAAATTAAAGGAACAAAAAAGATAAAATTTACTTTAGCACTAAGGCACCTCAGCTCATTAGTACCTATCACACTAAGACAATTCTTTTAGAGATATTTAAGAAAAACTGGTGTCAAAACAGAATTTAACACCTCAAAATCTGTATATGGAGCAAGTAGACAAAAAACATCTATTTTTTCATCCTTTATGTTCCCAAACGATTCCCTCCACTGCTAACAAAATGCATATCGTGACATACTTGTCTGCTTACAAAAGAAACAGCCCTGTTTAACCATTCTTAATGAAAAAGGCCACTGCTTACTATCATGTTTTCTCTAAAATAGATTAAAAGCATGCTGTATTCCCCAAGTGGACTTTGTTCAGGTATCTGTGATATATACATTTTACTTGTAGTTCACCTGATAGCAGAGAACTCCTAGTCCACTGAGAAAATTAATTTTACTGCCCAGTTATTTTGTTAATGGCAAGGCAAGTTTCCCAACCTGTGGGAGAAAATAAATCTGTTCTATTTCAATTTTAATACCATTGCCATCACACGTGAGCAACTGTATAGCCCATGTGTCTGAAGCTCCCCTCAGGGCAGAATTTCCTTAGCTCTGAGTTGGTATCTAACACTTGGCCGTATTGCTCTGCCTTCCCCAGCACACAAAACAGACAAAGCTCTGGGGCACTACTCAGAGCAAAGGAGCTCTTGGTCCCCTTCACCCGACGTGTCAACTCCCTGAGCTTCCTTAGTTGCAACCACTCCTACTCAGGACTTGTCTAATGGTCAGAAAGAAAGCATGGCAGCAAGTTCTACCCCACAGAAAGAAAAACGTGGTTTGCTGCATCTGTAGAAATTTCCAGGGAAAAGAGATGGGCACTTAACTTTAAGCTAAAAAAAGCAAATAAAACCATTTTTGTTTTCTTGCATAAAAGTCTACTGCATGGCAGTAATGAAGGCATGAGCATTATGGTTTTGTTGATTAGGTCCATCACTTTCAACTTAAACATATTATCCAAGGATGAGGAAAGGTATGTTTCATCTAGACCTAAGAAACAACGTAATCATTATTTTATCTCTTTGAGTATGCCAGGTTCTGACTCCTGCAATGAAAAGCGTTAATTCAGATACAACAAACAAAGACATTTCTAACTCAAAGCAAAGATATGGACATAACATAGCCCCTGTATTTGTAAACATCACATAACTTCCGAAATCTGCAGGTTACAAGGGAAACGTAAACTTTGTGAGGCTACTCTTCTCTGTGCCTTATCAGTTTTACTGCAATTAAATACGCGTACACCAGAGTGCAACCTTTTGCCTACTTCATGACAAAGGACATGTCTTACTTTGCCAAACTGAATAAAACCAGACAAGCAAAAATCTTAATTCCCACCACATGACTAGCTGTAAGGTACTATTCTGCTCTATTAGTCCATGACATTTGGTTTTTGTTTTTTTTTTTTTTCCTAAAAAATTAACTAATCTCACCATTACCGTTTCACTTGGGGGAAATGATTTTCCAAGCCTTAAAATTTACCACCAACCAATTTGGACTGGTGTGTGCCAGAAGACAATTTATCCTTTTCTGACCAAATTTTATGGAGAATCCTCATGAACTAATTTGTTATAGCTTATGTGAAAAAAAAATGATTTATCAAACCCGGAATCCTTTCAAGCAACTGATTAGTAACAGTTTGCATCCTCTGTTGAATGAACAAATACCTGACTCAGTTCTGGCATAAGTGTCCCAAATCTACCAGAGACCAAAAAGCCAGCTTGAGGGCAAAGGCAAAGTACCCAAAAAAGAGGTAAGTGAGCACATCAAAAGATAAGTGATGATGTAAGTTGTGTCAAGAAGCATTATCCTGGGAATGAAAACACAAAGACATAGCAATATAGAGGCTAAATTAAATGGAAATGGAAAAAGAAGTATTAAAATAGTAAGTGAGTTTCTTGAAGGAAAGTCACAGAATGAAACACATGGGGGTTGTGCTCTTTGAAGAGACGAAAGTCTGAAACCATGAAAGAAAGCAGAAATATAACGTAAGAGAAGTACATATACTTAATAATTTCAAAAAAGGTATTTACAGGATAAAATAAGAAAACGATCTTGTTTTAAAAAAGCTAAGTAGACACAATTCATCAGGAATGAAAACACAAAGAGAACCAAAAGTTAGGAAGAAGATAGCAAAGGATTTTGCCTATGACTGCAGAATATAGACTGAGAAACCTAAGACCACAAAAGGAAAACGGTGTTAATCCCTGCTTTTCAAGTGACAAGATAAAAGAAGATGGGAAAAAGCATTCTGAAGAATGCAGTCAAATTCCCAGATCTGGGAAGCAGCAACATTTGCCTACTATAACAGCAGGCAAAATTCTATTCCAACATTTGCCCTAGCAATTCAAGGAGGTCTGCCAGAATCAAGCATGAACTTACAGGTTAAGAAGAAAAATCAAAAACTGGGTTGATGTTACTATCTTTTAAAAACCACTGACTACTAAGTAGAACTGAAGAACAGAGAGAGTCAACAGAGAAGATCAAGAAACACACACACTGCCAATGCAAAGAAATGGAAATGAATTCAAATAATGTTTTCTCTACAACGGAGAGACTATTTGGAAAGACAGTCTTTACTTGACGGGAAAGTACTAGCCTCTGACTTCAAAACCAGAAGAACTTGTTAGGCAGGCTTTAAACACAGTAGGTGGTAATAGGGAACTTCCCTTTAAAATGAACTGTAGCACACACTTAATAATTTAAACACAAATAAAGAAGACATTTTTTGTAACAAAATGATTGTTTTAAGTGCTGACTTATTTAAGGTTCTGAAGCTAAAGAAAGTACTTTGCAAGACTATCAAGAAGCATTTAATATTAAATAAAGTATGGAATTCACATGTCTGCAGAAATATGTGACTGAAAATGGAGAATATCCTAATATAACTGAATCATTAAATTCCTATGTTCTCTGTCAGTTACCACCTACTGACAACAGATACATCAAAGTCTTCCTCGCTGTCGCATATTTTAGGGATCATGCAACATGGCATCTGCCAATACACTCTGTCCTCATCCATGTCTGTCCCACTATCAGAGGCTACACTGGCAATGGCTGAACGGGACATCTAACGCATCTATGCCGCCCGTTGCTTGAATTTATGCAGACACCAGTTTGTAAAATGTTCACACGCCAGCAACCCCAGAAGCCTCCCTCTGTTGTCCATGCTTTAGGATGATAACCTGCAGGGGAAGAGTGAGCAGACGGGCAGGAGCAACAGCAACTTAAAGTGCTACTGTCAAGGATAAGGATCAGTGAAGGATCATCAGCAGAGCCCCTACGCAGTCAGGTCTCAATTATCCACGGGTGGATTATCCACTTTGTTGTTAACTATGCTGCAAGTGCAGAAGCATTTGAGCTGCTTTCATATGAACTACCTGGGGTCTCAAATTAGAAAATTACATTTGCACTGTATTGTACTGCACAGAGGGCATGTACTGGTTTGGATAACTATTATTTCAGGGATGTTTGTGCTCCACACTCAGCAGCATCCCTGATATCTCCTCTCCATTTCACCTCTGCATATTCTTGCAGCTTAATTTTACAATATTTTGTATTATTTATATTTTGCATTATCCCATTTCATTGTTTTCCCAGATAATAGAGAATTAACTGTACCTCATATAAACTCAAAACATGGCTGCACAAGGTTACTCAAGGAACTCAAGAGATGATAAATTAAGAAATGCAGTGATCCTAGGTAAGGAGAAGCAACATTAAAATCCATAAGCACAGAATATAAAATTAAAACAAGTTATAATACATTTAAAAAGAAGCGTCCAAAAAAAAAAAAGTAACAGTGGAATTAAATGATAGAGAGCATCAAGTATGCCTCATCAATGGCATCATTTAATGCTGGACAAACTTGAAGTGATCTGAAATGGCAATTAAACAAGCTAACCAGCCTAAAAAAGTTTTTCTATTTCTATGACAAACAAACATCCAGCAGCGACACTCTGATGTTCCTAGGTGTTGCATTGAGTAAGCATTATAATAAATAATATGCTAAGAGTAAGTTCTAGTTTGCACAAATGGATATCCCTAGCACAAAAAGGCCCGATGATTTGCTATGTTCTTTCCCCACTCCCCACCTGAAGTCTCTGAAAATATCATGATTCAGATGGATTGTGCCACTGTTTCTAAGAGAAGGGAGATTAAGATATTTAAGGTTGCTTCTCAGCTATGAGCAGCAATACCTATTCTTTTTATTAGCAGCATTCCTTCACATCCTTTGCTTAATCAAGAAAAAGAGAACACATCCTAATAGCAAAGAAAAACATTACTGCTGGTATCTAACTATAAATGGGAAGGGAGGGTGGGGGAAGTATAGCAAAAAACAAGACAAAGATAACAAAATATCATTTAGACTTCGAAAAAAGTTTTTTGACTCCCTTTTCCATGAAATAGTTTTGCTGCTTTCTTAATAGCTTGGCAGTAATCTTACTAATCTGCACATACGTGTATGTTCAAACAATGCCATATTTATTTTCTTTCAGTTCATTCTAAGTATATAGCATTTAGCCTACTGGAATTCTTACTCTTTTGTTCATATTCTATAAAATGCCACAGAAATAATTTATAATCAGACATGCATTTGCTAGTATTCCTCTCCATTAGTTTCATGAGAACTTTTAGCTGTTACACATTCCTAAAAAAAAAGTTTTTTTGAACATATTTGTGAGACTTTTGTTTCATTAAATAATACAGAAACTCTATTTTGGGCATTGTTATAAACCCTTCCCCAGCTATTTCAAACACCACCCAGGCCAATATCCCGAGAATTTTTATGGCTTTGCCCAGACACTTACAGGAAATCATAAGGTAATCTTCACAGTTGCCCTTATCATCTTGATGTTCCACAGGGATTCCATTGGCATCAATCACTGCTTCTGAGGCACAGTCTGCCACCAAGACTTCTTCTGAAACAACATCTGTTCCCAGAGTGTCAGTGACGATATCTGCCTCTTCAACATTATCATGAACTACATGTTCTACATGTCCAACCTCAGGTACATGCATTGACTCGCTTGTCAGTACATGTTCTGGTATTGACATTGCTTCCGCTGTTATGTCAGAAGCTAAAACGTCATCTGGGACAGTGCAATGAGCCAAAGAAACCTCTTCGGCTACATCTGTGTCCAGCACTTGTTCAGGAATAATGACAGTTTCAGACACATCTGGCTCCTCCATGATGTCTGGGCACTGAACATCCTCGATAACAACATCCTCAATGACATCTTGGATTACTACAGAATCTGGATCATCAGGAACAAAATTATGCACAGTTATATCTGAGTCCACTACATCTGAAACAAATACTGTTTCCTGTACTTCCACAACAATCTGATCTCCATCCATGTGGGCTGCATCAGCTCCTGAAAAACATAATTAAAATAGCATTGAAATTATAAAACTAACTCAAGTGTTTAATACTGAAATTACTTCTATTTGACTCCAACTTTTACACTAGGTAGCCATTTAGCAAAACCATCATAATAGCATACAAGTAATTAAGATAGGTAAACATACAGGGTAGCTGATAAAGCACTAGAACACAAGTGATTCTGCAGTTTCTCCAATATCCAAACAACTAACACTTCACTGAATCAGCTCATTCATATTGCTCTGAGTAACAAAACCAACAAAAAATTGAAAGTGACCACCTTATACAAAATCACTGACACCTTTAAGTAAAGACAAAATAAACTACAAGCAGTCAACAATATTTAATGTGAACACACTTATTTATGTATTATCTCCTGACAGACCTGTTGGATCAAAAAACGCATTTGGCTCATGTGGCTGCAATTCAAGCCCATCTTCATCCATGGCCTTTAACTCTCATCAGTCACAGTGTCTGTAGAAGGTAAAGAAGAAAGGTTATTTAACTAGTAACTATCATACTAAGAAGACTATCTCTGCCTGTACAATAGTCGTCATATGAAAAGATGAAATTCTGGGCATAAGGTAGTCAACAAAAAACACCTCTTGGCTGTAAGACGGCCCAGATTTCAGAGTACTTCTGCTTGGGATTCCAGAAACACTACTCTGTAGCACCAAACATCCAGGGCCTGAACAAGAGGAGTGTGAGATCAAGAAAGGGATATGAAAAATGTGATTTCCTTATATTCTTACAAAGAAAAATGTTTTTAAGGGAAAGCCTGGGCACATTCACACTCAAGTCTTTTTGGTTGGTGGGGACACAGCATTCTCAAATCAAGAAAGCTTGAGAAGTTTAAGCTAAAAGTAGATGACTAACAGACAGTAATGCATACCACTCTTGATGTCCCCTACGTTCATAAACTTGGACAGTCAGAGGAAATTACTATTTCTCTTATGTCACTTCAGAGATTGAAATCATCAGTGTTAGCCAATTCCAGAACATTACATCATGGATTTCTGAATTTCAGATGTATGAATATTTAAAAGCCACCTGCCCCAAGACAAACTGTCAATTTGCTTTTATAGTAAAAATACCACCAGTTCTCAGAAAGTACTAAATGTCAAATTCTACCAGACTTCTATTATTTAACAGAATGTCAACATTTCTTCAATGCGTAACAGCAACTGAAGACTTTTACTCTTCTTAAGAAAAGAATGAAACAAAACCACAAAGCTGAAATACTTGCTAAAAGCTACAACTCCTGTTTAAGTTTTGCTGCTTATATATATGCATTATAATAAGGATCAGGCTATTTGGCTAAAATGTGATCTCATATAAACTTGTACTAGTCCCTTGAACTTAGTCCAACTAGTTTCCCAAGTGCTGAACCAGCAAGAGGCAACAGAATATTGCTGAATGTTTCTGCTCATAGGAAGAACTGTACAAGTAAGTGGAAGGTATGGACTTCAGTGATTTTCCTTCCTATAAACACTTTTCACAGTGATGAGCAGGAACCTCCCCACTTCCGTGATACTATCACAACAGGCCCAGAGGAGGCATTAAGATTCTGTTCAAGGTTTCCATAAATCGTACCTTTTTAAAAATTATGTCAACTCAGTCTTTACAGGGATAATTTCCATGAAAAAGAAAAAATTATCAACTACTTCAAAACACACTATAACCATAACCTGTAGTAAGTATTTTCTAGACTTCACCTTCTTTCTAGCTCAAATTTCTCAACTCTTTACAGCTAACCACCTAATTTATAAATCAGAAAAATGTATTTTTAAAAGTTGAGGATGAAATATAACCAGAAATTAAACTAAAGTGAAAACAGCTGCTGTGTAGTATTTTTCCAAGGGATTCCCTACTTCTTGTGTGATGTTCAGTTGGGAAGAGCCTAGATTTTAAAGACAGCTGTGCTAACAAATCATTGTGGTGTCCAACTGGACACAGATAATTTCATAGTTATTCTGAATGCCAAGCTTTTCTGTCAAGCATCCACTATTAACAGGAGCATCTATTGATGCAGATGCTTTTTCAAGATCAAGAGCAAAAGAAAAGTGTTTCTTAGTCTCAGATACAAGATTATAGCTTGACTGATGGCACATCAACTTCTGTCATGCCAGAGAAGCAAGAACAGACTAACAAGGTTTCACACAGCTATTTAAGCAAGAATTAATCAGGCCCAAATTTGTTCATTTCTACCTATTAAGTACAGACCTAGTCAACTACTAATTTCTTTCCTGTTCAGTGTCATCTTTTCTGTGTTGTTTTCAGTGTTTATTCTTTTCTGTTGCTTTTCTCCAAGCTCTTGTATCTTTATCTGCATTATCTTTATTACTCACTCATTTACTCTTTCCCCCACCTTGTAACTACAGAGCACTCCCATCATTCACACAAAACTACGCTGCTCATAAATTTAGAAGTCACTTTGTAGCAAAGATTGTATCAGCAATCCAGATATTTTTCTTGGAGGAGGCAGAGGGGATTAAAAACTGGTGGAAATAAATCTCTTCTCTCCTCAGGCAACACCCACATAAGAAGTTAGCACTCACTCTCCAGGTTTCTGGGGAAAGTCAAGATGCTGTTTCTGACTGTGCTTGTGAGGGTTATAGTCATAGCACTAGCCTCTGATCAGCTGGAACTCAACCAGCTTGAAGTGTCAGTACACCAGGAGCTCCTGAAGGAAGTGGCACTCATTTTTTCCATTTCCTGCTTTCATCACCCACCTGCCACCACTCCACCACAAATTCCTACTTCTTATGATTCATGCATATATTTTTACTATCCTATCCTTTCCTCAGACTCCTTGCTGTCTCTATTATGGAGGCTCTCCTTCATCCTCCATTTCTGCATCCTCTTTGCTTATAAGACCCAGAAGCCACCTCCATTACTTCTCAGTTTCCAGAACAAGCCCGCTGATGCCATCCCATTGCTGCCACTTTCACTGCTGCCCAGAATGTAAGCAACAGTTGTTAAAATTGACAGCTCTCTGTAGCATTCCTGATGGTGCAACTTCATCAAGACTCCAGCACCAAGAGTGACAACGCAGACCTTCAACCACACATGCAGCATAACAGCACTGCCTCCTCTGTATTAGCGTGCTCTTTTCAACTACAGAGACAAAGTATTTTGCAAAATGAAGCCTCATGTTATGCACAGACTGACTGAGGAAGTTTCTCAGGCAAGTAGGTTTTCAAGACCCAGTCTTAAAAACGCCATAGACTTGCGCTTTGGTACTTGTTCAGAAGAAAAAAAAACCCAACCTCTTCACTGAATGCTTATCTTCTGCAACAAGATTTCCCGCACTTTTGTGCACTGATCGTGCCAACAGATTCATGTATGCAAATCCCTATAGCTGTGCAGGACAATAAAGACCTTAATAGTCCTCCACTTAGGCACAGAAACCCCCACAGAGAGAAATTTGCTACAGAAAGAGCACTAAAAGAGGAGGTAAGCATTTAAACCAGGATTTAGCTAAACCATCTCAAATGATAAAGGTACCCAAATCCAAATCTGCAATCCAAAAAGGCATCAGGGCATTTGTCCATGGATGGAAAAAAAATAACCCCTAAAAATTTCCTGAAAGCATTTCAGGATTTGAACATTCTAACCAGTAGATGAGAAAATACTGTGTTTCTTCCTGCTTGTTCTGATCAGCGAATCAGCGCAGTGGTCCAGGTTCAGCAATGCAAAGGACGGTATTCCCAACGGTGCTGTACCAACCTGCAGCTTCGTGATGAAGACGCTGTTCTCTGACATGAGAAATATCAAAGTTTCTCACCGTGAGCACCACACCAAACCCAGGTCTTCAAACTCTTTGGCAAATACCTTAAACTCTGCGATATAAGGCAAAGAGGCAACTTCAGCAGTTCATTTTCCTGCAAGGTTTCAAGATGGGCAGGAACTCCTCTTAGTTCTTTCAAGTAATTCTGGTAGACACTTACCTCAGGAGAAGGTGCTGGCACCAAAGCAGACAGAAGCAATTTTCATTTCTGGTTTGGGAACCTAAACTCTTGAAGAAAAGCAGGTACCCAGCCATGTCCCTACACTTAGTCCTTCTCAACAGCCAAATCTACATGTCTCATGGTTCAAATCTAGGGAATTTGGGAGCTGTTCTCCTAACTGCCACTGGGTACAACAGAAAAAGCCTAGGCCCTTAACGCCAGGTTTTCTATCTCCTAAAGGATAATTAAGCACCTACATCTTTTACTTGGCTCTGGGCCTATGTCAGCTTCACACAGATTTAGAATTAATATGACTGAAATATACCTAATTCAGTCTGTAAAAGTAGTTCTTACAAATTGACTATTTTAACTGCTTATTCAAGGTACATGCCTTGAGAGTTTTTGCTTGGTTTTGCTTTTGTGAAAGTCAAGGCAATGTTTTCAAGTGGAAGGGCCCATAGGAAAATATATATTTGCAGATGAAATGGTATTAAGCTATTAGCAATACAATAAAGTAACTTTATAAAATAAAATGGTGGATTTTCCCTAAATCTCATCTTGTCAGTCAGTCAAAAAAAAGCAATGCAGACATTTCAATAGCTTATCACATTACAAATAGTTTACTTAACAGGCCTACCAATGTAATCAAGGTGAAATAAGAAGAAATGGATGAGCTGCCATATTTTAAAGAAGAGAGGGCAACTTTAAAAATGGAGCTACTTAGAAGAAAAAGCTTTAATACGCCACAGAAATGGTCAGTTTCTCTGTTCCCTCTCAAAAAAAGGCAATATAGGAAACGATAAAAAGGAGAAACCTCAGAAAAGCCACCTTAATGAAAAAGAAATCCATAGGAAATTCCTTTGTCTACTGCTAAGGAAAGAACAGTACATCTGTTCATTTGTGGACAGAGGCATAAAGCAAATTACTGCACGGCAAAACTCTGCCCCACCCCAGAAAAAGCAAGGCATAAACAGCAAAATTCCCCATGTCCAAACCCCAGCCCCTACCTACGCTAAGACGACCTAATGTACAACTGCAACCAAGCTCCCATCATGCCTTGCTACATCACATTAAAAATTGCAGCACGCCCTGCATGTCCCAATTGGGTTAGAGCCCCGAGCTACCCAAAGCTTCACTGTGGTTATGAGACAACTATGGGTTCAGTGAACACTACTGCTGCAGTGTAATAACTCTCCCTGCATGACCCACTTATGGAGAATGCAATGTACACACACACTCTCAGTCACACGCACATGAAAGGTTAAAAATTATACTCCTGTAACATCTAATGCTTATCTGGGAAATAGCCCCCAAGATTATTAGATGAATAAATGGAAGAATAAAAACAATGTTACAAATATGACTGTAATCATTTAGCTGTTTATTTCATTATGCATCTCCCTCTGTTTTGGCAGAAGAATTAGTATTGTTGTTTTCACTGTGATTTAGTAAAAAAAAACTACAGTCTTTTTTTCTCTTTTGTTGTAGGTCAGTGGTGTGGGCATTTGCAGATACAGGTTAAAAAAAAAAAGTGGCTTCCTCCAGATTTCACAGAGATGTTGTGCATCAGGTGACACCTAAGCTCGTTTTTAACAGAACCTGAGTTAGGGAAATAACCAGCCCGGAGCGTCCCTTTGAAAGCTACGCGCCACCCTGCTGGGAGTCTCTGCAGGAGAGGAGATGCTCGGAGGGGAGCCCAGTACCAAGGGGTGTCCCCCAGGGGGGCACTGCGCCTCTCGCAGGGCGGCCGGGCGAAGGAGCGCGTCAGGTACAGCCGAAAACCAGCGCGGCCCAGCGGCAGAGGAGAGCGGCCGTGCGGCGGGGCCGGGCCAGGCGCCGCAGGAGAAGGGGGCACCGCTGACAGCCCTGGCGCTGCAGCACAGGAAGCCGCCGCGGGCCGGAAAGCGCCGAGCTCCCCTGCGACTCGCTGGCTGGCAGGCGCCGCGGAGGGGAGGAGGGAGAGGCGGAGAAGAGAGAGAGGAGAAGCGGGGGTGGGGAGGCTACGGGCTCTCCCTCTCCGGAGCCCGCGGCCCGGCGCTGCGATGAGCGGGGCCAGGGGCTCCCCCCTCCGGCCCGGCCCGGCCTGCGCCGAGACACTGGCTACGCCGAACGATTAATTCAAGATGGCGCCCGGCGCCCTCCGCCTCCCCCCCCCCGCGCGCCGCCATTTTGTCTCCTCCTCCAGACACTCTCCGAACCCCCCTCGGCCGGGCCCGGGGCCTGGCACCGACCTCGCCCGCCTCTCCCCGAGCCCGCAACCCCCCCGCCGCGCTTCCGCTCCCCTCCCGCCGCCGCCCCCGCTGCCCAGGGCCGCGCTGGGGGCGCGCAGCCCGCCGGCCCCGGCCCTGC
>NW_020450562.1:432521-465491 GCF_003343035.1 Apteryx rowi
GGGTCACCCCGGGCCCCCGCACGGGCCGCGGTTAAAAATCGTAATTATTGTCGCTAATGCTAATAAAGCAGCGGCAGCGGGCGAAGCCGGAGCCCCAGTTTGGGGTGTGGGAAGCGGCTCCCGCACACGTGACGCGCGCGGCGCTTCCCCGAGGGCCGCCGGCCCTTATGTAAGCGGCGGCCATAGCGGCCCGCGGCGGGGAGCGCCAAACCGAGGGAGAGGGAGGGGGGAAGCGGCCCTCGGAGGCCCTGCAAAGCTCGCGGGGGCCTGCTGTCAAAAGCAAAGTCCAAGCTGGCCTTGCTTTCTGCTGGTCTTCCAAAGAGTTCCTCAGAAATTGGTTTTGTGCTTTTTTTGTTTTTAATTATTTTTTTTTATTTTAGAAAAATAAATCACTGTTGACCCATGAAAGATCAACTTAAAGTGTCTGAGGCATCAAAAAAGTTACGTACCTGCGTAACTTCATGGAGAGGAGTAGGTATGTTCAAGTCATTTGGGGTTCCTACGCAGCTGTGGGGTCAGGACTTGAGGAGACTAGTTTGTGCGCTATTCTTACCAGTTTAATAAGCTGGAGGAAAATTGGCTGTTGCTCTTATCAAATGATGCAAGTGTTACTATCTGGGTTGCCATCAACAGAAGGTAGACAGTGTTTATGTTCAGAATGAGCCTTTGGGTTCAGCTTTGACTCAACTTTAATTTTATGCACTAGTCTTCCTCATCTTAACACACAGGCTTAAAAAGTAACTCGGGTAATGCTTGTGAAGTACTTTATTTCAATGTAGTGTATGGTAAACATGTACTCTGAGCTGTGCAAATTTTAATCATGATACTGAGACTAGAAGCATAACACTTCATAAGATTAATTCCTTTTAATTATTTCTATGAAAGCCATAATTCTACTTTTTTAGAATCAGCCCTGTGTCTTGTTTTGCTGAAGAGCTTCCTAAAATATTTACCTTAAAAAGAAACGCTCAGCTTGACTGTACATGTGATGTTAATGCAAAATATTCTTAAGTAAATATTCTTGTTAGGACAGAAGAGGCCAAAGTAATAGGACCAGAAAAAGATGATCATAGATTCAAATTCAACAACAAGGTAGATCTGACAGAGAAAAGTAAAAAATGTTCAAACTATTTGTTTTGGTTTTAGTTAACTGTCAATAACATGCTTGGTATGTTGGAACATGTCTCTAATAGACTTTATTATAAAATACTTTCATAGAAGCTAGGCCACTAAAGTAATTGAGGGATTGGAGCATCTGTCACACGAGGAGAAGCTGAGGAAGCAGGGGTTGTTCAGCCCGGAGAAGAAAAAACTTGGGGGGGGGATCTTATAATTGTGTATAAATACCTGATGGTGGGGGGGGAGCAAAGAGGATAGAGTGAGACTTCTCAGTGGTGCCCAGTGACAAGGACAGGAGGCAATGAACACAAACTGAAATACAGGAAGTTCTATTAAAACCTAAGAAAGAATGTTTACTGTGAGTGTGGTCAAACAGAACTGGCTGCCTGGAGAGGTTGTGGAGTCTCCGTCCTTGGAGATATTCAAAACCTGACTGGCCACAGCCCTGAGCAACATGCTCTAGGTGACCCTGCTTTGAGCAAAGGGGTTGTACTAGATGGTCTTCAGAGAGAGAGGTTTCCAACCTCAACAATTAATGATTTTTAAGCCATTTTTGCCAGCAAACTTAAAGCACAAGGAAAATGCTAATGAAGAGTAGGGTTATCTTCCTTTTCTGCTGTTTCAAGTGTAAAGTCTTTGGTTCAACAAACATTGAAATTGATCTGGCATTCACATAAGGAATGGCCAGTATGCAGAGCATATTGCCTTCAAGGATTCAGCATATCCAAATGTTCAGGTCACTGCAGGGAGAGACATCAGCAAAGCTATGGTACCATGGAAAAGCTTATGGCTAGACATTCTGTGAAAATCTGGAGCATATCTTCTAATCTAGTTGGTCATTCACCCTGTCTGCCTGTGACTATTTCACCTTTATCACCTTGTTCCTTACTACTCTGGAGCCAGATACCAGCAGCTTTTGAGTGGTTAAAGAGAGAGAGTTTATCCTGATACAGCTGTCACCCAAGCGTTATCGTAGTCACTAGGGCTTCTGATGGCAACCAATAAGCCACAAACATCCTGGTATGATGAGAAAGATGGTAGCTCCTGTCTGTTGGGCTGCCAGAAAGGAAGCCATGTTTACAATTGATATTCACAGCTATTTCTGCTCTCACAGTTAATGGAGGAGTCCAAGAGCAGAATGTGCTTGAAAACTACAGATGCAACAAGTAGGCTTACTTCAGTTTGTAAAAATGTAGGTTTACTTGTACAAATGTTTTTGTAACTGGCACTTTCTGAAACTAAGTAGGCAATGCTAAAAATATATTGTAAGCAATGGGATTTCTGACCTTAAGGAGATTAGGTTGCATCAGATGCAATATGCAGAGCCAGTATATAGCTGGTACTGATGGTTACCCAAATTCCATGAACAGAGCTTTTACCTTCTGGCTCTAATCTTACCTGTCATCCAGTGCTTCTTTAGGATATTTTATACTAGAGCTTATTTTAGTGTCTGTCATTCAGCAGTAGATACAGTGATATATCTGATTTACTCTGCCCCCACAAAAGCAAATGAAAGCCTGTGGCTTTTGTTCAAATGTCCTCTTAAATTCTACTCGTACTTGGCAGTCACTGAATTAGTTCTGAAAGAACGCACTGGTAATTTCTTACTTGGTGACTTAATCATTACGTTGGTTATTATGATATGATCAGGTTATATTGGTTTTCTTAAAAGAGTAAGTCTGTGTAATATCAGTTCAGTATGTCCTTCAGGTCATGAAAAGGTTAGTCTGGCTGTAAATCAGTATGGCTGATAATGTTCTCCTCCATCTCACTGATAATTTACATGTGAACAAATTGTTAATTAGTAAAGAGTCATTTTTGGTCACAGTTCCTTCTTATTTATCTTGTCTCTTATTTAGATCCCTTTCCCTTATCTGTAAGATGCTTAGCAAACACAACTGTGCTGAGGAACACTGCCAGATTTCTCAAGCCCTGTCTCCTCCATTGCTAACAGCCCTAGGGTATAGAAAAGAGATGCCAAACTGATGGTCATCAGCATTTTGTTGACTGGTTTGTAGTCCTTTACACAAAAACTTGTTTGCTTCTTGATCTACAACAAAATCAAGTTATTTATGAGCCAGTTTATCATGTTTCCTTTTACACTAGCAATTTTTCCACCTGGATGAACCCATCAGCTACTAATGAGTGGTCATTTAGAGTTAAATCAAGGTTACTTCATTTTACAGTAAGAACATTCTGAGCTCGTTGAAGTGATATGTTCAAGTTTTTTTCTGTGCAGTTACAGGGAGGGAGGGAAATGGGAGGCCAAGTAGGCAAGGGGTTGGTGGTTTTGTTTTCATTTCTCCCAGAATAGTCTTTTGGTTATACGGTTTTATAGAATTTCTGCAAATACTTTTTTGGTCTTCCAGTTTCTATTTGAAACTTTTAATAAAAAGGAGATACTCTCTTTTTATCCAAGGACCTAAAGCTTTCCATAACTTTTTCGATTTTAGTTATTAAGCAGGGGCACATTAATATTAATATTGGAGCACATATTAATACCTGCAATTATCTGATTAAAAAGGAATGGCTAAGGAGGATTAACAAAATTGCTCTTAACAGCACTAAAAAGGTTTACTTCATAATTGTAGTAGCTGCTGATCTAGTGAAAGGAAAAGTTGGGAAAACCATCTTTTCGGTTTTAGCTGGCTTTAGTCCACCTTTGAAACTAACTACATAAGAAACAGCAGTATGGTGTAGGTAAATACAAAAAGTCACATGATTTTGAGGCTGAAAACCAGAGTGCTTATAATTACTATCATCCGGTAAGTCATTAGTTGTGATATCCAGGAAAAATGGAGTAAAGGAACTAATTTCACCCAAGCAATCCATGATACACATCAAAGAATACATAAATTTTAAACAGATGGGGATTTCAAAAAACCCCAAACCCCCAAGTATTTAGTATCAGTGCTTTGCATTTTCCCACTGCATATATCACCGCTAAACTGCCCTGACCAGGAGAGTGGAGGACAAAGAGCTTTTTAGTTCATTGTTAGGAAAAACAGGTTTTCGCAAAGGCTCCATCACTAGATGAAAAAGGGGTAGAAGAATAAGTGTTTCTGTTTTCCTTGTGGGGAAAATAGCAAAATGTGCTTGTAGCTCATGAAGATTAGATACAGCAGTTTTCAGTCTACAAGCGACTGTGCGAGGCTTACGTTATGAACTTTTGTTGGGATAGGTTTGCCAGCCAGGTCAGTGCCTTTATTAGAATTAACTTGCTTTACTCAGGGAAAAAGAAGGATGGAGTAAATAATGCCAACCACAACGCTGTTTTGTGGCATGAGCTACAACTGTTCTAAGAACGTTTTTTGTGCATAGTTTATTTGGGATAGTTGTACTGATAAAGACATCCTGGTAAATATATGTTCTAAAGTGCAGAAAGTATGAGGGATAAACAATCATTATATTCTTATTATTTAATCAGCAGGTCCAGATAACCCTGGAGTCTTAAAAGTGAACCTAAAAGAGTAGCTGTCAGACCAAAAATTTGTTAGGCCTCATAAGCTGTTTCTGACAGTAACCAGTAGAAGTTGCATAGTGAGAAGTACAAATATAGGGCAAATGCAGAGTGGTACCTTTCTCAAAATACTCTCCCAGCTTCCTTTGTCAGCAGAGGAGGTGGCTAGTCCCTTTACGTTGATAAATGTAGATCTCAAAAGGCCTGAGCAATTCCAGAAAGACTAATATCAAGGCCAGTTTCCGAATGGCTGAGCAGGATGGGCCAGGGACCAAAAAGCTAATCGTCTTGACATCAGTCCTGAGCAAAATAATGAAAAAGAAGATATGGGATTTATTTGATACGGAATAAAAGAATAGGAATATAACTAACACCAGTAAGTGTGGTTTAAGGAGCAGACATCTTGGTAAACACACCTAGTTTTATTACTTGAGGAGATGAGAAATTTGAGCACAAAATTAATTGTGTAGATGTAGTAGACTTGATACTACACAAGTTAGTCTCACATAGTTTCAATGTAATGAGTTAAATGGCTTAAAAACTGATGAACTGACAGATCCGAAGAAATAAATATCATTACAAAAATAACCAAATAGTTAGACTGTTCTTAGAGGAGGAGCCTTGGTTATGGTATCTAGCCCAACATTTCATCCATGATGTAGAGGTAATTATAATATTGCTAATGATTATATTTGTAGCTGTCACAAAGATTGCTGGAGTACAAAAGTAATAATGATGAAAAAAGGCAGTAATGCAGAACAGTCACACAGACTGGATTACTCTGTAAACTGAACCATTCGACCAAGTTATGTCTTAATATGTCTAAATGCAAGATTATGTATCTGTGATTAACGAATGCAAAAATTTTGACTAGAAGAGATTACTAAATCACAAAAAGCAGAGACCTTAGAAAAGGTTAAAGGGACACAATCATAAGACTCCTCAAAAAGTGGCTCTGGTACGCAGTTAGGAGCTAGTGCTCTTTAGGGTGCTAATGGTGGAGCAGCTATTAGAAATAAGGTGAGTTTATCTGCTTTAGTGTCCACATTTTTTAATAGGTTGAAAACTGAAGAGGGCACAAAAAATCATAGAAGGATTCAGAGGCTTAAAAGTCTCTAGCTGTTTAATTTAAAAACAATAAAAAACAAGAGATATATGAATTATATAGTGCTCTCCTGCTATCTGGAAGTCATTTTAGTCCAGTGAGAGAGAGAACTAAAATTGGCAGCTGGAAGCTTAAACAAAATGGATTCAATTTAAAAATTAGGCTTGACTTTCTAAACAGTGAAAGGTGATTAAACACTAGCAAACCACAAGGAACAAAATCAGTTCTCCCCATGATGTCTTCAGCTCAAGATTGGATGACTTTCTGGGATTTTTTTCCTGGGTTAAAGTCCTTTGGTTCACGAAGAGATGAGTGAAATTTAATGTCTTACACCACAGAAAAATTCACATCAGGCAATCTGTGACAATTCCCCTGCCATTTCAGAAGTGGAAGAAAGGTGTGTGGAAGAATATCATTTCTTGGAGTAGTATTTTTTAGTATTCTGATTTCTTCTATTTAAGAATAGTTTCAAATCACTCCTTTTACTCTGTCAAGACATGTCCAGGGCTAGCTGCTGTTTAGTAGTCAATAAAAGCTTGCAGCTTTCTACAGTCTGCATAGGGCTGAGCAAAATATCTAAAGAATTATCCAGGCATTAATTTGCATTTATGAGTTAAGCTAATGTAATTGTCTAATACCAGCCTATGAAGACACTTCATTCTGAGTAGATTCCTCTGGTGTCTATCCACTGGTGCTTGCACTCAGCCAGTCGTACCTGTTTCCTCCCTCTCTCCAGTATTTCATGCTCCAGGATCGATATGCCTTGACGCTGCCAATCCTTTTACTAGCAGGCTGAGGCCCTATTTCTGTTCTACTTTGCTGACTGCTTCAGGAAAGGGTCTTTTGTGGCCACCAGAGGAGAAGGTTGCCACCATCAGCCCTTCATTATCTCCTAGCAACTGCTTGGTCCTTCACCAAAAAGGTCCCAGACTAGAGGGTCTCAAGGATTTCCATGTACAACCTGAAAACATCCAGTGAGAAATGAGCTGTCACCCACAGGAGGAAATGTGTCAGAGAAAATTTGATCCCAGCCACTGTGTCCAAAATAAGTCTCAACAGGAGGTTCTGTACCTACTTTCTCTCTGGGCAAAGCTCCCGCCAAGAAAGCAGTTGCTGGAATAGCCCCAAACAGCAATGGTTACTGTTGTGCTGTGTGACAGAGGCACATGGCCATGTGAAAATCTGCAACATGCATAAAGCAAAGTCCCTTGAATCTGCCTACAGAAAAGCAAAGACAGCTTAAGTCATCTGGAATTGACAATATTTTATCTACAGCATGTAGTGTTGAATCACGTTACTTCCAAGGAACCAACATGAACAAATTCAGGGAAATCACAGCAGTTAGACAAAAAGGACACAGGATACTCCAAGGGGTGGAGAAGTCACATGATGAGGAACCAGGGCTTGGCACTCCTGCTGGACAAAGGAATGGGAGGTGAATATCATCAATCTTCTTTGCAGGTAAGGAATCACAAGCCTACAAAGCTGTCCAGGTCCCCCTGTGCATATGTGATCCACAGGGCAAGTGCTTTGTAACCTTGCATACCTTTTCTGAGGCATGGTTCAAACTGTTGACTTTTTTTGGCACTCAACTGGTCAGAGACTGCTGACAAGTAGAGGTTTCTCTGTTTTCCAGGGTCTCTGTTAGTCATCTGCCTCATTAAAGACAGGATAAAATCAATGCAGAACTCCGGACAGTCACCTAGCCTATCCTCTACCTTCAGCAACTAGCAATCCTTCTGGGTTTGCAGCATGAGCCGCTCCCACGAGGCAGTGTGCTTGCTCACCACAGGGCTGGAGCACCGGGGGTCCGTGCGCTGCCCGTCACCCTCCCTGGGAGGCTGCGAAATGGCTTTGCTCTGTCCATCTGCACATTTGCAATCACTGCTGGTCTTCAGCATGCTCCCTGGAGAGAGAACTGGTTTGGTGTTGGTGGGAAGCTTCCCATAGCTTCTGGGAAACAAAGGTTTGGGAGGCACAACATTGGCTGAAGAAGTGCCCAGGCTGCCTTTCCAGGTAGTATCTGGCCTGATGTTTGTCAAAACAGATGACCAGGCCACAGAGAGAGACACTTATTACCAGCCATCCCAACATTCACAGCCTAAGAAGCCACGAACTCATATTGACTCATGGAGCTTAGGGACAAAAGCGCCAAATGCACTCCAGGATACCAAGGCACCCCATGGTACAGCAACCAATTGCCTCTAATGCCAGATATGCCCTCATGTTTTTTCAACAGTGTGATTGAATTTGATCATGTGTATCAACCTCCAAATTTAGGAGAAATTTAGACAACCAACTTTATGATGTTCGCTGAAGTGATCGTGCATACAGGCAGCTGAAATGTAGGGGAGTTAGAGGCTTGAGTACACACAAAGATAGATGGGGATGTAAGAGAGAAATAAGAGAAATACTTCCTCATGATCAGAAAACTAGTTGCAGTGAATGAAGTAATGAAAAAAGATAGACCTGAACAACTGTACATTAGTACACAGAATTCTTTTGAAGCAAATGCCACTAAAAATGCTTATCAAATGACCAACAGTCTCTCAAAAAAGGTCTTCATGGTGTTATAAAACATCATTTTTCCTAGTGCTGGGGTAAACATTGCTGGGAACTGTGTAATGCTGGAAATGAAGGCAGCAAGAGAAAACCTATGAAAGAAGCATGACAAATTTTCAGTTGAACTTCATGATAATCTTGGGATATTGACAGTGGACAGTAAAGGAGCAGGAAATATAAAAGAAAAATAATGAAATGTGATCTGAGAATATTGTATATTTGTCAGTGTAGTTTGGGATTTGAAAAATGGCGTCAGATTTGGACAGAGCTTCTCATGGTTCCTACTATAAAAGGGTAATAAAAAAAGTGTTCAAATTAACCACTTTCATGACTAACACATTTTATGCAGGTATTACTGTGCATCTTAAAGAACTGCRTTCAATGTAAAGAACCTCCTAACCGAAGCACAACCTGGGTTTAGAACCAAAAGAGGAATTCAAAGAGCTGATGTTCAGCTTGCCTGGGTTATGCTGTACAAGGTAATTGTAGAGAAAGATCAGAAGAGGATCAAAATATTTACAGACTTTCTTACAATGTTGATATATCAAGTCGATACGTTTAAACTGATGTAATAGGTTTAGATGGGTGAAAATGCTGTAAAGCTGATAAGAAATCTACAGATGTGCATCTCAGATAAGCTCTCTTTTTAAAAATATTTGAAGTAGGCAGGGTAGTGTCACTTATTTTGAAGTTATCTGACATTTTTTATTATGCAGGTTTTTAGTTGCTCTTAAAACTTTGCCAGCTTTCACAAGTCTGAAAATTTCCATAAGGGGTGTTGGCCTCAAACAGTTTTTTGGGAAGATTCCAGCCACAGTTTTTTCAGCTGCCGGAGATCAAAGCTACAGATTTTTTTTTCCTTATGAAAAAAGATTTTTTTAATTGAAAAATTATAAAAAGAAAAAAAGTTTTGAAAAAAGATCTTACATTTAAACAACAGGGTGGTCCTTGTGTTCAGGAGGGGTCACTGATGTCCTCTAGAAAACTGACAGTTATTTGGCTGCATTAAAAGCTTTGAAATAGCGTGGTTTACACATATTCAGTAGACTTTTTAATACTTAGTTTTTAAAGGTAGGTTTGCACACGCAGTTTTAATTCTAGCACTTCCTTACAAAGTGCTGTGCAAGCTTAAAGAAATTTTGAATTGGGTAGGGAGGTGAACACGTCATTTTAGTATATATAATTTCAAATACCATCTTTCAATCTCTTAGGAAAAAAAGTAAAAAAGTGGGGGAAAAAGGAAGAAAAATAAAAGGCCAAGATTTACTTAATYGTTCTGTAAGCTCACATTTGATTTGCATTATTTTTCCATGATTTAAACATACCATTTCCAGGGTTGTTGGCAAGTGCACGTAACGAAGGTGAAAGTACTCATATATATTCAGCCCAATGCATTGCTGGAAGACAGCACAGATAGATATTGAGAAAGAAAGGCTAGAGAAGATTCAAACAGTTAAAAGGTATTTCTGTTTTCTCTTCCTGGCTGAAAAAGTTGTAAATGGCCCTGAGGGCTATCTGCTTCAGTGACTACATAAGCATTGTATTTTGAAATAGGACGGTGCCAGCCCCTCCCTGTTTCTCTAATAAATAGTTTAGCAAGACAGCAGGGCATTACAAAACAAGCCATTACATTAAGGCACAAATCCTGTTTTCAGTGAGGCTTTAATAGGAACAAAATTTCGGCTAGAACAGCATTAAAGACAAAAATGATTTTTAGGGTTATACGGCCTTAGTTCAAAGCTCTGTGTTATTTGTTGTCTTTCCAGCAAAGCTCTTCCGCAGCCACGCTCACAATGCTCCGTGTGAGCCACAACGATACTTTGAAACCCCCAGATAAAAGATACCATATAAAAATGAAAAGTGAGTTCCTCTAGCACAGATACGAGCAATTTCTTCTCTATTCTTTACATAAAAATACATGTTATGACATGAAACTGTCAAGTGCGATTGGACCAATGGGGCTCAAATTAAGAAGAAAGCAAAAGCGAGGAGCAAAACACAAATTAGTCTTAAACTACTAGAAGTAAAGGGCTCTCTGAAGAAGCCCCTCATTTCTCCCTCTCCCCGCCTAACCTGGGTTTAGGGAGTCTGTAGACTAGTTAAATTGATAGGAGTTTGTGATTCACTTAATATATGTAGAAGCTTTTCAATAGTCCAGAAGCTGCCAAGTCGCACTGGTAAGTACTGAGAGTCTACTTTTCTATGATACGAAGTGTCAAAACAGACACCTTCACACCAAGTTAAAAAAAATCCTTTAGAAAACAAATGTGAAGTTTTAACTGCAAAATTAAATTCCCAACACGAACATGTAAATTGGCAGAAAAGTAACAGCATGTAGTAGAAAGCAGTGTAAATAAAGAATTAAGCCTTCAGGAAAATGGAAGTAATTTAAGATCACAGTTTCCAAAACACTTAAAGCACAGGCTTACCTTTAAGCACAGAATAGTCCCACTGGTATTAACAGGACTATTTGTGTGCCTAAAGGTGTACACAGCGAAGGGTTGCAGGGCTGTACCGGCATTTGCTGGCTCAGCACGTCTAACACACATGTATTATCAGACAACTAGACAAGAGGCAAGAAGCCAAAACTGTATCAAGAATTTGTGAATGCTTGCAATTGTTAGGGAAGGAATAATTATGCTCTCATACCTTTCCTGGTGAAAAGTATGACTCCATTTTAGATTTATAATGGATCAGGTTGTTTCTGCCAAAGGAATAAACAAGGAACAAATAAACCATGAAAAACACTTTTTGCTAAACTTCATGTTATCAATAGCATCTTTGCTGTAGCCAGAAAAAAATGTATGAAGGAAAAAATATTCTACTTTCACACATCCAATCCTAGCCACAAAAGTAAAGAGAGCTGCTTGAATGAAAACCCCCAAAAGCTGAGGCTGTAATTTTATGTGTGTATTACTTAGGACTATGTTGCAAATGAAATATTTGAGGTCCATAACAGTTTATTAAAAATCTGTTTAATATTAAATAGCAGATGATTAAATAAAAACAGGAAGAAAAATAAATCACAGAACCTTGAAGCAGATTTGCAGAAGAAAATGCTTTTCAGATCTTCATCATAAACTAAACAAACCAAAACAATAATTAAACATAGACTTGCCTAGTGTTTGGCAAGGGAAAGAGGCTGAGAATATCTTTTGAAAAACCAAAAATCTGTTAGATTTCTTTACAAATGTTGACAAAAGAGGCAATAAAGGCTAGTCGGTTGCGCCGCTTCATCTGAATATTCCAAGAGCCTTTCCGAGAAGTCTTACTTAAGAAGCCCCCTGGATTGACGGGGAGGTGAAAGTCAGGTAACCCTGCCTTGTGGGCACTGTTCCTTCAGCCAATATGACGGAAATGACAGATCCCCCCAATGACAGCTATCCTTTTGCTTATCCCATACCTTTTTTTTTTTTTGATATTTATAGGATTGTGGAACATGAGACTTAATTCGAGAGTCTTAATGCAAACGTACTGAAAATGTTAAAAATACTAGGCTTTAGAAGGCAACTGCTTGAACTGAAAAGACGGGGTTTTATAAATGTATACACTCCAATTTCTCAGTGAAGCCTTCCTCAAAACAGGTTAATATTGTGTATATTAACATTATTTCAACTGGAATATTTTGACAGCTTTCATCCGTGCTTGAGTGTGGTGTTCTAGTTCTCTGTATTTTCTAACACAGATTGAAGAATAAATTTTATTTCAATGTTTCAAGTAATTCCTCTAAAAGATTCTTGTTGCTTGGCACCAAAGTTCTTCTGGCGACTCCTTCTTTGTGGCACGCTAGCCGTGTCAGGAGATTTTTTAAAAATCCTTTAAGGAAGGAGGAGACTTTACTTACATATTTGTATCACTTACACATACAGTTATTGACTAAAATATTATTCACTGTGCACAAGAAAATCTCTGCAAATGTTTATTGTATCTGGGTTTAGTCTGGAAAGATGGGAAACAAGCACTTCTGGTATGCTGGTAGGATGGACCTGGAGACTAACACAAAATAAGATGTGCACATACACATACAGATTGCCTTACAGCCCCGAGAGGAGCAACACAAAGCCAGAGCACATTCCTAATGCTAGCATTATGGTACCTGAAAACCAGCTATTAAAGCCAGCTGCGCCAGCAAAATTATGGTAATAGAAGAATTGATGCAAGACAAGTTGTATACATAGAGTCTGGTTATTACAGGAAAAAGGCAACAGAATATAATCACGCATGCACATGCGCCATCTTATGGCAAGGAGGAGAGAGGGGCTGGAAAACAGCACTTCGGGCAGCGTTTAGTATTATTATAAAGGGAGGGCAGCTATTTGAAACCTTGGAGATGTTTAGCCCTGGCCTTGCAGCAAGAAGTGACCCAGAACTGCAGGAGCGTGCATAGTTTGGGCATTAGACAAGTGGAAGTACTGATGGGAAACCAGCATGTGAATAGCAACAGGGCAGAAGTTGACATTTTTCATGTAGTCGGTACTGAGGATATTGTCAAGATGAATCAGCGCGGAAAAAAAGTAGAAACTCCATTTCCAGCAGTCAACTAGAAGGAACTTACAGAACTAGTGCAATAAAAACATAATTTAAAAAAAGCTTTTAGATTTTGTGTATAGTAGAAGAAAATTAGCAGAGATGATAATTGCAAAATTCATGCTTGACCCCTTTAGAACATAATCTGCCATTTGGTTGGAAATGTCGTTTCCCACATGAATACTGAAGTTTAGGGAAAAACTACCGGCTGACACAACCCCTTAACCTTGTACAAAGGGCTCTGTTACGTCGTGCCACCTTGTTAAATAATCTTGAAGGAACGCTGACACAACAGCGTCTCCTGTCAGCATTGTATCCATTAACAATGCTGTAGTTTAACTTGAGCCAGTACAAAACCATCTGAAAACATTCAGTGTCCTCAGCCGGGAAAATGGAGTCAGGAAGAAACTCATGTAATGATGGGCTGAACTATCAGATCTGTTAATCACCCACATTTTTTTCCCTACTGTATTTTATTTTGTCTAGTCTAAAAGAATTTCCCATAACACAGCATTGGTGTTCATCTTTGAAAAAAGAACTAAGAAACTTTCTTCTTACCCAAATAGCTCCCAGCTTCACCATTACATATATTTACCTCCTACAACAACAAACTTTACGCATCAGTGTATGACTACAGGTTTGGGGTGATTATGTAGAGCTTAAACTTTCATTTTCAGAAACCAGTCCTTTAGCCAGTATGGCTAAAGAAGCAAATTCTTATTGCCTTCCTAGGTATGATTACAAATCAACTTTTCCTAAAACCTCTTCTCTTGAAGGTACATAATGCAACAAAATAAAACACCATCCTAAATCCTTGCTGAATCTTTTCTTTAAGCCTACCCATTATTTTAAGACCTGACATAATGTTTCATAGCTGTTTCTTCAAGGCATAAATCTCCATAAGCATTGTGCACAAATATAAGCTCTTAGTTTGCTTTTCTCCCTTTTCATCATAGAATTGCTCTATTTAGTTTCTGTGCACCCATTCACTGATCTTTTTTTCTAGCCATTTAGTGTTACGTATATGTGATAACATAAGTATATATGTACTAATGCCTTACCAAACTTAAAGATGAAAATAAGATAATGACTCTTTCTGCCCATATTTTGCAAAACCAAGGGCTTTGAAAGCCAGCTTAAGCTATTAACAGCAACACCACCACTGCAACCCTGAGAAATGCTCTCTTCATATAATCCTCATTGTTATACAACTAAGCACATATTCTAGGAAATGAAAATGCATTCACAATAACATCTTCCATGGATATTCTTAAGTGTGCCTCCATTCTTTAATCAGCTCATCAGAGTAATTCCTAAAAATAATTAAGCAGTGAGGAAAAAAAAGCAGCCAAAATTCACTTACATTTTTACTACTTGGAATTATAATAATACAGTTATAATATACTAGCTTTAACTGCATCATCAGTGTGAATTACAGATCTATAGCACTGATATGTGCACTTAGACTAGGATGTATTCTTGGTTTAATGGAGATAGCGTGTGAAGCCAAATATATAAARTCATAAGTTATGTTAGATAACAATGGAGACATGGAAGTTATTTTCTTAGCTAAGGAAACCAAAATATGTAATGTCCCACATTCCCTGTCACCTACAACCTTAGGACAGATAATTTGGCCATGAAACCACATTTTAAATCCAGGCTGCCAACAAATGAGACTGTCCTTTCCTTCATATGCCGCTCTCCTTTCATTTCTATCACTTCTTAGTGCCATGGCTAAGCTTCACGTGGTCACACAGGAAATTGGATTAGAAAACAGATCAGCTATTAGCCTATCAAAACAAAATTAGTTTTCTTCCAAACTCATTTCTTCATCTGATTCACTGCACATCTATACAAGCACTAGAGCCAATACAGATGCATGTGGAACAAACATCCAGGAGCAGGAGAGGACCAAACTTTAACAGCAATCCAGACTTTTGCTGGTTTAAAGCAGCTACACGACCACAGTTATTAACATTAATCTTTTTTTTTCTGCAGCTTCTGTCACTATTAGTAACTACATCTTTGTCCACAAGGCAATGAGACCATCTGTAAAAACAGGGGTGGGCAATAAAGGGATCACTTTCGCCTTTCATTTCCATGAAGAAGAATGCTGGTGGGAGAAAGGGTAGGGAGAAAAGAAAGAGGAACAAACAGTCTCTCTCCTGGGGGAGTTTATTCCACTTTGAGTTAATTAGAATCACAGTTATGAACACTGGTCTTCCAAATCCCTGGCGAGTGTCCTGATAATTGTAAATCCCATGACACAAAGAGTGTACATACAAATGGTTAAAATCCACCAACAGTATCTTGAACAGTGATGACTGCAGCTTTCTGCACAGATGTAGAACAGAGCTGTAAGTCCTTGGTGTGAACCGAAAGTGAGACTCTTAATCTCTGGAATAGAGGTGTTCCTGTTCTACCCTTAAAAAATATTTTGCTTCATTAATAAATTTTTCATACTCATCAAAATGATTAGAAATATATATATAAAAAAAAATCCTAGAGGACCTTATTCAATGGAAAAACTGACCTTGGACAGTCTCTTGCCACAAAGGCTACGGTGTACAGCATAGTGCTGGAGAGCCTCTCTAGGTTAGTGGTTGCATGGAGACTCAGGAGAGCAATCATTCTTTCCTCCCATAGCTTCTATTGAGTTTTAAACTTGACTTCAGTTCCATGAGAAACAATAGGAAACCAGCATCCATTTTTATTAAGAATAACCTAATTTCCATGCATAAAACCAAGTGAAACAAGAAGTCATCCCTTTGGAACTCACAGAAAGCTAACACAAGCAGAGAAACAGCTTTAAATTTTGTCCACTTTTGCTTGCTTAAAATCTGATTTCTTAAAATTAAACCACTTAGCCAACCTCAATTTTAGCTAAGAGCAATTTGCAGGGGAGCATACTATTTGTGATATGGATAAACATAAGGGGGCACTCAGTTTCTTAAGTCCCCTGTTTAATTTGAGCTATATAGTAAAAACAGTGTTACTGAAGTCCTCAGAATGACAGACGACCAATGCCTCTTAACAATTTTAATATAGAACCAGTTCCAGGTTGACAAAAACAGGCAGTTTGGTTAACTTAAACTAGTCTGGTAGATTTCTTGAATACTGCAAGAACCTTTTACGAATGTTGAAGGAGGTGATGTCCTATTGATACTTTCCTCCCCATAGTGAAAAGGTACGACTATTCTGGTACCCTACTAAAACCAATTACCAAAGCATTTCAGACAAATTATTGGAAGAGATCTAGTTACCTGAATGTAGGTACCTGGTGCCATCTGACATGCTGTATTACATCCTGCCTGGCTTCCAGCTGTTGCTCCACAACATGGCAAGTCTGAGAGCTGCCAATTCCACACACGTCTTGACCACCAAGCCCTTTTGAAATGGGACTACGCACCTATGTTCAAGTAACAAATCTGATCTATAAAGGGTTAAAAACAAACACACCAAACACCCCTCCTCCTATGAAAAGCATCCTTCATAAAGTGTCAGAGTATGCAAGTCATCTGTTACTGCTTTCATTCTGGTCAAGAAAATTAATTAATTTTCAGCTTCCTTAGTTTTGCATCTCTCTTCCTCTACCCTTGTTCATCTAAATCTCAAGAGGATCACAATTTCATCTATATAGTCAGTGAATGCACAGTAGGTGTACATACACATATCAGTATATATTTACACTTACACTGTTCATATTTCTCTTGGCTCTCTTATGCTGCAAAGTGGTGTACTTCATATGTACATCCAAGTCTCTAAATATTCCCATTATTATTTCTTTATTCATTCTTTACTCACATTGGCAGTGCCCACGCTTTCCAGTTAGAGGAAATGTTATTTTGGTGGCAAAAAAATGTTGTGGCAGAGGGGCTAAAGTGCAGTGTAATGTGATATATGGCATAGTTTGTGTCATAGGTAAATTACAGTTTTGACCTCACCCCACCTATACATGCTCCTAGCCTCCCTTCTTTTCTTGGGAAGGATTGGGAAGACTTTGGGACAACCTTTTCTGTAACAACTGTCCACTCTTAACCARTCCTTCTTCCATATGACACAGTATATGTGCACATATAATGAATGTAAGTCCACCAGCAGAAGGAGGTTGCAAACAGTTTAGGATGAAAGCAACTGACTTGCAAGAGGGCTGCAGCTGCTGGGAGGCCTGGCCCAGTCCGGAGGAGCCCTTGTGAAAGGAGGCTGATGCAAGAACAGGCCAGAAGCAAAATTTACTATCCTGGCTCTTCATT
This sequence comes from Apteryx rowi, assembly GCF_003343035.1. NCBI lineage: Eukaryota > Metazoa > Chordata > Aves > Apterygiformes > Apterygidae > Apteryx > Apteryx rowi. The sequence continues at coordinate 449,551 of NW_020450562.1, forward strand.
GACTCTATTCTTCCTCCAGTTTCTACCAGTTCCTGTGCACACCATCAGACAAACAAGATCTTAATATTTCAGAGAGAACAAGACAAAATTTGATACACCATCTCTTAATATTACTGATATCTAATTAATAATCTGAGATCAACTATGGCAGTATCAAATCACGTTTTAGATGTAAATTAAGTAATGATTCATCTGTAGTAATGACCTACGGATATTTAGCTGAAGAATGTAAAACCAACTACTAATCTTAGCATTAGGAACACACTAGTATTTTGCATTTATTATTTACATAAGTGAAAGAGTACATTAATTGTTTTACAAAGAATATGACACTTTTCATTTTTAAATTGCAGATCAAGACACTAAGGCCTAATCTCCAAAATGTTTGCTTAAAAATGCCTACAGGTACTCAACAGAATTTGTCAGAAGTGCTTTGGCATTTGTGTCATTATACCCATATATTCAACACTTTTGGAAAGAACTCTTCGGACTAGATTCCAACTTTGTGGTGGTGTAATCCTAGCATTCTGCGGTGACTTACTTCCTCTTATGCATTTGCCCTCGTGTCCCCAAACTAGGTAAGACTTAAGTTCATCTAAGTTCCTAGAACTTAGAGTTACAGAAACAAGCTTTCAAAGCATGAAAGATGCAATCTCTAAAGCAGACATATTTGGGATTGTATACTGGTCAAGCACCAGGAGAATCAGGAAGAATTGGCTCTGACTCTCTTTTAAAAATAAGCAGCACTATACAAAAATGAATGTATTTAGTCTCAACACCATGTGAGGTAGAAATACTTTACAAATGGAGAAACTGAGTACAAGAATGCAGAATACTTGTAATAAGGCAACACAAAATACAATGAAAAAAATCAGGAACAAACCCCAAACTGCTTCAAAGCAGTCAATCATCATTTTAACTAGTGAAACAATATTTATCCTTACTACCCCCTTGAAGATATTGAATGCAGTAACTCAAACCAGACTTTGAAGATGAACACAGTATTTTCCTCTATAAAAATATGAAAAGTAGTATGACTTGCGAAATAGTCTATTATATAAAATACCTAGAACTATGTATAATAGTTCAAATGAAAAAGTCAAACCTAAATGGTTGAAAGTATTAGAACCTTACCACTTTATTACATTATGTGTTTTCTCCTCAGGAGTGTGATCCAGGCTAACTAAACAAAAGTGGTTTTACACTGTTTTTACCCCTCATCTCATTCTGATTTTTTTGATTTTCTAAAGTCCTTCCCTTCAACAGCCTTTTCCAGATATTTTAAATTCAAGATCATAGCTAATATTTGCTTACTAGCTTAATGCAAGTTTAAAATAAGCAGTTTACTCATGTATAAAGATGTCAGGTCACCCACACAGTTCCGCAATGACAAACAGCTACCTTTCAAATGAAACATGTTCTTTTTGTAAATTCATTCTAAAATAAGATCAAAAACAGTATTGCCAGTTCAGATCCAGTTTACTTGTATTTCTTCTTTGTGGTTTTATCCAAAGCCCTTGTTAACATTGTAAGTGACAACTTTAAGAAGTCAGTCAACATTGCCATCCTAGTTACAAAGGGTAACACAGCCACAATCCCAAAGTCAGAACCATACACATCTAAACAAAACAGGATGTTGTGCAAAAAGGGTACTAGTCTTCAAAGAGTTTGTTCTGTTTTGTTTTTGTTTTGTGCTGGTTGAACAATCACCACAGTCTTTTGTTACTCAAAAAATTGTATGAATTGATGAAAAATAAGCAATATTTTATTTCGGTATTGGATTTATGGTTTGTGTGTTACACTGGGGCTGGCATGACTGATATTAAACAGATATGTCTCAAACACAACATAAATTAGACATGCCATGAGACATGTACAATTAATTTCTACTAAAATGAGGATAATTAAACCCACTTCTACGCCAATTCTTTTACACTTTTAATGGTGATAGTGACTAGTATTTTAGTAAGAGGGTAAAATTCAATAAAATGTACAAGGACAGCCATACAACTCAAAGATAACGTTTGCACAGCTTCCAATTCCACTGTGAAAATATACCCCCCCCAAATAGAAATAGGCACTTCATCTTTAAAAATGAAGCACTYATTTTCGTTCTTCAGTCGTCATCAACAGTTGGCTTGATTGTCACTCCTCTTCTGATTTGACCCCAACCAATTAAACTGCAAAATGAAAAACAGTGTATATTACTTTTCATAGCACTTACAAATATCCAAAATAACTCAACATCCTTCTGTCAGACTTATGCCTTCAGTTCTCACAACATGTAGAATTTTCTCCACTCCCTCCCTTCCTGAAGCATCCTTCAGGATTTAAGAGCGGCTACTGGAAACACAGGATAAAGGACAAGGGAAAGAACATGTGTATGTTGGTAATCAACCGAGATAGTACTTTTGAACAGTGAACTAAAAACCTGAAAATTTTGTAATTTATGTTGTAATAGTGAACTATAAATAAATTCATAGCTTGATTTCTTTCCACGTATATATGAAGTGCTGCATTACTCTCAAAGAGAAATGAAAATGTGAAAGTACAAACAAGATGACGGTGAGATTATAAACTGAAATATAACTCAGTGAATGTGTAACCTATACATGAAGTTAACTCAACTCTCAGATAAGCTCTACTATTTATATTCAGTAAAATCAAGGCCCTCCTCTCCTTTTATGGACCATAAGCCTCAAAAAAATACACTACTTTTCAAAATTAAGATTATGTTTGTTTCCACAACAGACAGTCCATATTATTAATACAATTGTCTCTAAGAAGACCTTTAAATTTCCAGCAACCAAGTGTGTGTCTAAGTTTAATTTGCTAAGCAACAGAGGCTGTCTCTGGAGATCAGTATATCAATTAAAAGAAAAGGAACTGAAATATAGTAGCTCAGTATTTCCCACTTTTTGAGGATAACATCCACAGCTTATAACTTGTCACCCTGAATTCACTGTCCCTTGGAATCTCTACTGTAATCTTGTTTGTTTGGCCATTTAATGTTTAACCTCTGTGCTTCTATATATTTATTTTCTATTTTATTCCTCCTATTTTTTGCTTGCTTTCTCATATTTTTTTCTCATTTCAGTACTCCATTCCCTGAGATTACAAGTTCCCTTTCACAACACCAGCTGTACGTGACCTTTATTCCAACTGGACTTTATCGTCCTCTTCTTCCAGGTCTGCTTCCCATCCCTTCTCTCAATTTTGTTTCTTAATGTTACCCTTCTAATACAGCACAGATGGCAACTTTTTAATAAGAGAATCTTTATATCAGGTTGCCATTACTTGCCCAACCTATAATCCACAGACAGGTGGGCTTTTAGACAAAATTAGGTTAGGGTTTGAGAGAGGGAAATAAAGATGCGAGATACCTTACAACAAAACTCGCACTAAAAACTGCATAAGCTGTCAGTCTATGGTTTGGAAAAAAAAAAAAAAAAGCACTGTTTCCAATACAAATAGCTTATCCTCTTCCTTCCTGTTTCCCTTATTTAATTTGGGTCCTAATCTTTTTATTGCCTGTTCAAGATGCATTATCTTTTTCCTTGTTTTTTTCAGGGAATAGCCTCTTCCTTAATATGTCAGCTAGCTCTGAGATAGAGGCGTGAAATTCTCAGGTATGCTCTCCTATTGATCTGAAAAAGAAACACCCATCCATGGATAAGATATTTAAAACTTGGTTCTTTTTCACACATTAGGCACTGTGATAGGCTGGAGAGGTGGGCAGAGAGGAACCTCATGAAGTTCAACAAAGGCAAGTGCAGGGTCCTGCACCTGGGGAGGAATAACCCCAKGCACCAGTACAGGTTGGGGGTTGACCTGCTGGAAAGCAGCTCTGCGGAGAAGGACCTGGGAGTGCTGGTGGACACCAAGTTAAGCATGAGGCAGCAATGTGCCCTTGTGGCCAAGAAGGCCAATGGTATCCTGGGCTGCATGAGGAAGAGTGTTGCCAGCAGGTCAAGGGAGGTGATCCTCCCCCTCTACTCAGTCCTGGTGAGGCCGCACCTGGAGTGCTGGGTCCAGTGCTGGGCCTCCCAGTTACAAGACAGACATGGATTTACTGGATTGAGTCCAGTGAAGGGCCACGAAGATGATTAAAGGGCTGGAGTATCTCTCATAGGAGGAGAGGCTGAGAGAACTAGGACAGCTCAGCATGGAGAAGTGTCAGGGGAATCTTAAAGTTTATAAATATCTGATGGGAGGGTGTCAAGAGGCTGGGGTCAGACTCTTCTCAGTGGTGCCCAGTGACAGGACAAGAAGCAACGGGCACAAACTGAAACACAGCTAATTCCATTTGAACATAAGAAAACAATTCTTCACTGTGAGTGTTCAACACTGGAACATGCTGACCGGAGAGGCTGTGGAGTCTCCAGCCTTGGAGATACTCAAAATCCAACTGGACATGGTCCTAGGCAACCTGCTCTAGTTGACCCTGCTTGAACAGGGTAGTTGGACCAGGTGATCTCCATAGGTGCCTTCCAACCCCAACTATCCTGTTACTTCTGAAATGAATGGTGAGGGCTGTGTAGGAGCAAGGAATCTAAACAATGCTTGTGCTCTTGTGCTATACATGTAGTCTTATGGAGCACAGAAGAAGTACAGTATATGTCGTCATCTAAAAGAGAAGTACGGCACTAAGTCTAAAATGAATCATCAATCAAATCTGCTCACCTTTCTCAGCTACCAGATGCTTGCGCGCAGTTGGCCATTCTGTACTTAAAATTTACATGGATCAATACAGTTGATACTCGTTTCCTTCCTCTCTGCTCACAATACACAAAATACTTGAATCTTAGAATGTCCTTCCTCCATTCACCTGCTATTACTTTATGTTGCACTAGAAGTCACATAGAGCCCCACAGGCTGAATACCACTGACTTAGGTGTATGAACAGGTTTGGCATAATGTTACTTGAACTTTCAAACCTGTCAAGATTGCCTACTGTTACCTCAATTACAGCATGGCTGTTTTGGCAACAAAACCATGAACATCAGGAGTTTCCTTGCGTGTTAAATAATAGAAAGCCAACTCCGTTATAATGCTTCTTTTAAAAGATGCCAGAAATAGCAAGAAGCATTGCACAAAAAAAAGCATCAACACGTTAGGAGAACCTACAGGAATTTTAAGAACAGACACACATTTACATATTCTAGAGCAAAATCAGATTCACACATTTCTTTGGGTGACATCATCACAATCGGGTCTTCCACCAATCTAATGTCAACTTACCGCCAGTGTTTCTCAACTCTTCGACTCAGGGCAATTTTTTCTCCCACTTCTGTGCATACAGGGTTAGTTAGCACAATCTTTCCCAAATCGGCCTTTACTGCACTGACTCTCCCTCCAGTAGATAAAGATCCTATGTTTACCATTAAAACTTCATTCTTTGATAATTTTTGCACCTGAAATAAGACATACAAAATTCTGAAACCTAAGCTTTAAAAACAGCTCACATTGTCAGCACTGTTTAGCAACAAAATGCCTCTAATGAAGAAAAATACCAGAGATGATATTATCTCTCGTTACCTAACCACCACAAAAAAGATATAGCTGAAGGATTCAAAAACTACAATTATTCCCTACACAAACCATGCAAAACAGTGCCAGTGGAGAATGGTTATATTTTCACTCTTCTGAAAGCACAAATATGTAAATATGTTGTCCATTTAATATTGCAGGTTCTTATTGTAGAGAAATCCCAAGAAAGTATACTGTGCCATTTTCTATAAAACATACAAAACTGAACATACTACATTAGTAGTGAAAACATTGGCTCAGATATTGCTACAAACTGGAACATTATACCATTCTTCTGCATAATCCTGATGTTCTCATTTCCCTTAAGCCTACATAAATCAAGACAATTTCTCAAAACAGAACACTTCAGAGGAGAAAAAGAGAGTGAAAACAATTTACCATTGCATGAAGCAGTTTTTAGATTTTAATGCTAATAGTGAACACTATGATGTTTCAGTTTGATCTTTTGTGTAAAATGGACCATAGAACAAGAGACTGCTGTGCATGAAGTTCACAGTTTCTCTTGAACTACAGCATTTCAGAAATTTAATTTTAAAGAGTTCTTAAAAGGAGAGAGAATCTACAAGAAGCAAGTAGGGAGTCAACCAATATGCTTGTAAAACTATTTTTGCACAAACAAATAGGCTGACAGCAAAGAAAAACAACTACGAATATATTTAGAATACCTAACTTTATGATGTATAAATACTTTACAGTACTTTAAATGATCCTGATATGAATTCCTACTTCTCTGAAAAACATTCTTCTATAATATTAAACAAACAGATGCCAGTTACTTCAGTAACATAAGCATATGTTAACAGGGAGACAAAATTACTATACGAACCAGAAAAATGTACATGCTAACAAAACTTAGCACAAAGAGTTAATAAACAAGAGAAATTAGAAAAAAATACCATAGCACTGTCTTTCTAAAACAGGGTACAGACCTTTGCAGCTTTCTTGTCTCCTTCAGTGCGCACACCTAATAATCGCCTTAGCAAGAAATAGGAAATTTCTAGCTCTGTAAATATTTCAGGCAATGCTCCAACTGCACCAAGAACTTGGCCTACCATTCGGTCAGCCCGACACAAAGTTGGATCAATCTTAGTTCCGACACCTAAAACATAACAAGTCACAAAGAATAACTGAAGCTGCCGTGGTAGCTGCCACATTGACGTATTAATATATTTGAAGGAGATCTAAAAACGACAAACTGAGAATTATTGAGAATTCCTTATTACCTGGACAGCACTTCCAGAATATCTTTTCATAAGAGAATATTCTTACCTATAAGGCCTCCTGGAGCAGCATATTGGAGATCATTGTGTTCTGCAAAAAGCGATACAATTTTGGAAAAAATTGGCTTGCACATGAGTTTTCCTTCACTGTCCTTCGACACAATACCAGGCCGGACCTCAATTTCCTGACCCACCTAATTACAAAGGTGAAAAAGTAGTTAACTGGTTGTTTCACAGGAACATAAAGCTAACTGCTCATCACAGATGAAACCTAGTTTTTCCARGACCTACTATTTTAGTCCTTGTTTCTGGGCTAATGTAGAACTTCTAGGACTTTTGTTGCACTGTTTATTGAAAATTGAAAAATACTGAAAAGCTCTGTAACTTACAGCCAATGAAACACAATTACTTTTCTTCCAAATAGCTGCCTTAATAAAAGATCTTTATCAGTGATCATTCTAACACCTAAATTCTAGCTTAAATTTACTTTTCTTAATGACATTGACATTTCACTAAGAAATGTTACAGCACTGAGAAAACAGAGCTAACTTGATCACTGTAACTGACCAGCACCAATAAACTGCAAGACAAGGAAAATAAGAGCTGTACAGGCATTCAGAGATGTAGTTTGCTTTCCAGTATAACAGAAGTACCTTTAAAATTCTTTTATTTTTTATTTTTTCAAAATAATTTATTAAGGAAAGTGGCAAGAAAAAAATTATCTCCCTCAGTTTTTGTAAGCAATGAAAAAGGGTATTGTTAGCAGCAAAAGTTACAAAAATATATCAGAAAAAAAAATACAGAAACAAAGACCAGTGTTTCTTGTTCCTGTATTTTAAAACAGGAAAGTAACAAGTCATAGACAGAAGGATAGGTACCACCTAACTGTATTCTAGTTTAAAAAGAACAACAACAACAAATTTCAATTTTATAGATTCATTTTGTACCAGGCACACAAAAACTCTACTCAGTACTATCACTGCAGTATCTTCCGAGAGGAAGAAGAAAACATCACCTTTAAAACACCCTTCAGAATACTGCCACCAGCTACGCCCCCCTTCAGGTCATCAACTTCACAGCCAGGCTTGTTGACATCAAAAGATCTAATTACTGAAAAGAATAAACCATAATCAAGTTTATATTTAAGATTAGGTTTTTAAAGAATTAGTATCTTTCTTCAGAAACTTAGAATATTTTCCTGTTCTTATGAAGGTAAAGAAATATTTATAAATATTATAAATACAAAATTCAGATAAAATGCTGAAATATGGTAAATATTTTATTCAGAATCTTTAAAGATTGGCTGATTTTTTAAATCAAATTATTTCTGCTATTCAGAAACCATTTTTGAAAATYTGTTTATATGTGCAGTTTAAATGAAGTTAAATATCAGTAACCAAAAAAGAAAGCCACAATCAACTATATTAAAAAAAAATCTTCAATCACAATTTCAATTTCTTTGTAACCTTGTTCTAACTTATTGAATTGGTATGTATTATGAAAACATGAGCTTTAGGTCTCCCAAGTTTTGTGTAAAAAAAAATTTTTTTTTTAATTTATTGTGGTGGAATTGATTTTTAAAATATGCTGGACAAAAATCAAGACTTTGACAATCACGCTCAGGAGACATGACTTCTTAATACAGTAAATTTAAACAGGTTAGTCTACCTATGTGATCTATTGAAATAATTTAATTTGCATATACAACCGTTTGTCAGTACTTTGTTAAAAATGTTCCTTTAGTTGCCATTACTTTAAATTTGATATAAGACATGTACAAGTTTCTCATCTTTATTGCACTTTACTGCTGTTGTGCACATAGAATATACACACAAAATAAGTACCCCAAATCAATTTAACTATATCTGTTAATTTAAGTGTGAACAATACAGAAGCTCTCAGGAAATAGGCAAGTTTTAAACTGAGGCTTCATTGAACACTCCTCCTAACCTTGCCTCTTTTTACAGCCTTCAGCAACATGCTACTTGAGGCTTATATACACGTAGCAAAAGATGAGCCAAAGAAGTAACACATAAGCAGTTACTTACCAATAAGCCTTGGTTCGGATGTGAAGTCTCGCAAAGGGACTGGGATTTTCTTCACTATATACTCACAAACTACCTCAATGTTGTATTTCAGCTGTGCAGAGATTGGAATAATTGGAGCTCCTTCTGCAACTGTACCTAAAACAAAATTAAGTTCAGCATTGAGCCTTAATACAGTATTTGCAGAAACATAACAGTGTTCCATCATTGTTAAAAGCACTAACGAAGTTTAAGGCACTGTTTATACCCATTTCCAAAGACTAGAAGCATCAGAGCACTACTCTTCCCTTCACCATTTTAGCTCAAAAGCCATCCAGACCTGCTTTTCAAGGCAGTCTGAAAGAACCCTCCTTGTGTTGTCCTTTGGGTGACTGCACACAGAAGTTATACAGCTGCTCTCTAAAAAGTTGTGAATAATAACCTTCTGTTCTAAGGGAGAATTCACTTCTTACTTCATGCTATTCCTGATCATCAAGTAAGTTCAGAGGATTACTTGAGTCATTTAATTCCTAAGTCTCAAAGAAACAATGGATACATTAGGGATCTCTGCACAGGAAGAGTTGTAAACATGCACACACTAGATAAAAATCAAAGTAGTAAAGCATATCATGAAAGGGAAGCCTCTAATTTGAATGTTTAACCCTATGCTGACCAGCACTTTACAAATTCTGTCACTTTCTGAAGGTGTAAATAGAAATATGTTTTTAGTTAACCATTTAAAAATGAGAAATGATCCTCACCGCTTGCTTCAAGGCACCCAGCTGAGTCATAACTTTTATTTCCCAAGAGAAATCAGGTACCTAAATATTTGATGCATTCATTTCATGCTCAGATTTCATTTTGAAGAACCAGAATTCCTATCTCACTTTAATGACGACCTTTTCTAAGTTTTGCAATACAAATACATATTTTAGAGAAATCTTAATTTTAATAGAAGGATGCATTGAATTATCAAGACTTGATAAATAAAACTAATAATATTTAGATCTCATAACTCCAGGTCTCACAGAAGAACTCCAAATTTATGCACCAAGCCACTCCAACATAGCTGTTATGAGCAGCTTCTTATGCAAGGCAACGATTCTAAACGATGAAAGGACAGACCCATTGGCCACTTTTGATGGTGATAACCTAGCCCTATAGCTTTTTACCTGCTCCTGCTAAATCAGATAAGTAGGGAAAACAATGGAAGCTTCTGCAAGAGATGAAACTCAGGGAAATAGAACAAAGTTGAGCAGAAATCTATGGCTGGAGTAGGGTAACACTGCTTGAATGAGCAGCATAACATTGCTTGAACTGGACTTACAGGAAGAGAAGAAAGATCAACTTTCTGTGAGCGGATAAAAAAAAAAAACCACCACATTTATACCTACAAGGTTGTCATAAAATTGTTGCTTCATTCTCCCCTACACTGCAACAAAATCACAGTGCAGCCTCTAGCAAAGAAACAGACAGGGCTACAAAGAAGAAACCACATTTCTGTAAAATCTACTAGACAATTAGCTATTGCTATTGCCTTTACATCAATAACATTACTGTATTTAAGCAGTCTTGAAGGAAGAAGCACAATTCTAAGTCTATTTTTTAGATTACCAGACTACATATACCAGTGTAATCCAAGTAAGAGAAACTTTTCTGCAGACACGTAGAAAAACACTATGTCCCAACACTGAAGAACTTCCACCACTGACTGAATTTCTGCTGTTGAAAACTTACCTTGTACAAATGCAAGAATCTGTTCATACTGTTCTTTAGCCTGGCTCTCCTTTACCAAATCAATCTTATTCTGTAGAATCAAAATGTGCTTCAGTTTCATGATTTCAATAGCAGCTAGATGTTCTGAGGTCTGGGGCTGAGGGCATGACTCATTACCAGCTGAAAGAAGAAAAGTGACTGCAGTACAGAAACTATAAAGATACACAAATCCCCTAGTGAGGRCCTCTACACTTTCCACTGTGTCTTTATAAAAATACTACAATCGTCTCTCGTTAACCCACATACGAAACACCCAAGTTAGCAATCATCTACTTCTTTCCAAAGACTGTTGGTTTTAGTATACACACAACACATGACAGATGAGATGGTACTAGAGTGGGGACTGGAGTCCCCATTCTGCTTGCTCCCAACAGAAACATGCATTTAAAATTTCCAAAGGTACTGGACAGCTAACTTGTGTCTACTTGAATCATTCCATCCTTTAGGTCTCTAGACAGCTGAGAACTGACCATAACATAATTGACCTTTCAAAACAATCTTAAAATCCTTTAGTGTTTTCTTATCACCAAAGYGATAAAAATGCCAGGACCCCCAAACTGTATGACAGACAATAAATACATGAAGCATGTGAAAAGGGCAATTATCAGCATGGTTTGGATTCCAGGTACCCAAGAAGCCTTCTTTGGCCTGATGTGTCATTATTACATTTGAGCTCACTTGAAGTTTGATCCATCACATGTTCTAGCTGTTCTAGCTCTAAATAGGCAGGAGGAACAACAGCTTATCAGTTACCTCCGACTATTTAAACTACTATATCTGAAGATGTTGTTCTCATTTTTTGGCATGCCCTGTCCAGATAACACAATCACTCTTTATCACTGCAGATCATTATACTGTTCTACAGATGTATGAAAATGAGTTTTACTCACTTCCCATTGTTTGAAAATCAGAACAAGAATTTTCTAAATCCGTATATCTCTCGTGCACCTTGTTCTGTCCATATTCATCTGGTTTTACCATTTGTACTGATGGTTTTTGACTCTCCTGCATGGCTAAGGCTACATATTTAAAGCAAGCTGAAGCTTCAGAGAAATGCAAAATGTACCTGTACCCAAATGCATTTCCATGAAATAATATAAATTTTACCATACTATACCACTACAGGATTTCACCTTAACCTACCAATCTGTCTATCAGCTGGGCCAATTACCAGACTAATGAGTATGTTCTGGCTGTATTAAAAAAAAAAAAAAAAAAAAGTAGGGTACTTTTTTTGTAGTACCACTCAAGCTTTTTTAAACACATCTCAGTAACACATTTTTTAACCAATCACTCCCACACTGCTCCCTAAATTTTAAAATCTATATGAAGTAGTTTCATGATATTAAAAAAAATAGAACTCTGTTTCTGTGTACCAATCATTACCTATCAACAGCAGAGCTGCGTCCATTACTGCTGCACCGTTCAACATAGTAGCCATCAAAATATCATGGCCAGGACAATCCACAAAAGAGACATGCCTGTAGGTAACAAGAAAAGTAAAAAGAAATCCAAAAGCCAATTATCAACAATTTCTGTGACTGGTTTACATGAATGCTAAGCAGACACAAAGGTTAAAAACATCCTTAAAAAAAAGAAAAAAAAACACATAGCAAAATCAAAAGAAACGAACATTTCAGAGATACTGAGAAGTGATAATTGGAAGTATTTTCATAAAAACATAAAGACTACTGAATCAGCTACTAAATAATTTTTCTGAGTTTTAAGATTCAATACTGTATCTTCATACTAGGTACTGCTTTAATATTTCAGATTTACAAGAAATTAGACTACACTTAAATGCACCAGATTAAACACACACACACAGGATATAGCGTATTCTACTTTCTCTTATATGTTTTAAAAGATGTCTCCCATTATCCAATTTTAGAAAGTATGTGTCTTTAATTACATAGATAAATCTTAGAAATGAAGTGCAATTGTAACTACACTGACATTATAACTTTTAGTTCCAATCTTACAATTCCACTGTGCAGCCTATAATAATTGATGCACTACATTCCTGTATGAACTACGTTCACCAAGAATCTTTGTTTCTTGGTAGCAGGCCACCAAAAAGCAAGGAACTGACTTGCTGCTAGCCAACAAGTTTAAAAACCTACAATAAGCAAATAAACAGTAAGTGAAAGAATCCAAAGCTTATAAGTGATAGTTTAACAGTGGCTGCATAACTATCATACTCCACCAAAAACTGTTGTTAGAACAAATGTCCTACTGGGAATCTGAGGAAAGGAAGGAAATACATGATTACAGCAGTAACAGCATTTYACACATAAGCATGAACTAGGGATCTTGTACAACTGCCCTTGTGGCCTTTCCCATTTGAACAATCAGTCACTGCCTTTGTGGCCATTCCCATTTGAACATTAAGAGCAGAAAAAATTTACTCAACAGTGTTAAAAATAACCAAGGACAGAAAATACTGCTATGCTCTTCCCTAGATTGCGCACCATCACTAATAAAAAAAAAAAAAAAGCAGTTTAAATGACACTTTAGGTCAGGGGTACCCAATCTACAGCCTGTAAGAGCACGTGGTCTGCCAGAACCATTCATTCAGCTTGCCACTCAATCTTGTCTATTTTCAGTTACAAAAAGGGAAGCACGAACAAACAAAACACAGTTTATATCCTTCGTTTTACAGCAGTTACCTGACTAGTTTAAAATTCCCTTTGGTGCCAGGAATATCTGTAGGGAACTCATCTGGGGTGCTACTTCCACAAGATCGGTAACACTCTGGTCGGGAACAGCTTGGATCATCCAGCTTGTAAATCTGTAAGTATTTTTTAAAAATTAGAAGAAGTTTAATGCATCGAAAGTCAGTTACAAGCTTATGTCCAACCTCAAATACACTAGTAAGTCAAATTAAACACATTTGCTAGATTCATTGTAATGACTCACCTTTGCATTAGCATAACCCAGCTTGATTGTGATATTTCTTTCCAGTTCATTTTTAAATCTGACAGTATGAACTCCAGATATAGCTTTGACTACTGTCGACTTTCCATGGGCTACATGGCCAATTGTACCTATATTTTAAAAGTAAATGTTTGTCAATAAACAGTTGTTTAATTTGTGTAAAATTTCAGTACAAGCAACTATGTTATTACCCCAAACCCTCTGGAGCCAGTAGGTCCAGAGCTCCCATCATAAGCACATATGGATTTCTTAACCATTTTCATTTAAACAAACAAAATCCTAAGATGAGCTTTCAACAGACGGATCTTCGCATTTTCATGAAACTCATTCACTGTCTAATTTTAAAATATAATAAATTTTGCTTTAGCAGCTACTCCCCACCCTTCCTTCAACACAATATTCTTGCAATAAAATCACAGTGATTTTCAAGTTAAAAGGGCTTGACAAGTCTCTTTCTGTTTCTTGATAACATTTTAAATACAAACACTATATCTAGGAACTATGTTTATATCTGTGTTACTGTCTGTTTCAATAAGAACTTTTTAAAAATTCTGTCACATAGGTACCATATGCTAATGCATGAGCACCAGAGTCACATTAATGTCCCCCTCCTTTTCAGACATTTATTTTTTACCTATATTAATTGTGGCTTGTCTGCTGATGACTTCTGGTGAGAGAGGCGTCAGCTTGGTAACATCCTGTATGAAGAAGACTTTACAACTTATTCACCTTGTATCTAAATGCTTTAAGAGTACTATGTGCATCTTCTTAAAAATTATTAATTCTACTAAGCGAAATTCAACCAAGCTAATTAAAATCCCCAAAACTCTCCCCAAAACTCCCCCAAAACTTGTTACACATAACAGACGAATTCATATTAATTTTCCATGGGCTAAACGACCAATTGTACCTATATTTTTAAAGTAAATGTTTACTGCAAAAGTAATGTTCTATCACAATCAACATATAATTACAACTTACTGATAGCACCTAACAAATCAGAACACTTACAGATACATTCAGTAATGAAAAAAAACCCCCAACAACTCTAAAGCAGCTTTTTTTTTTTAAGGCTATTTGTCCAAATACTAGACAAACATTGAAATCCACTGAAATGTTCCTCTGTACTACTTTTGATGTTCACAATTAATTTCAAGGCCTGAAGGCCTGATTCTCCACTGAGTCCATATGGGTGGGTTGATGAGTTCAAGCAAAGATTCACAATGCCAGAAGAGTTCTTAGTGCAGGACAGCATACAAATACTTTGCAAAGATACATATAATATACATGCACACACATTAATCGGCATAAAATCATATAGTCTACACTGTCACACATACAGGTTCTGTGCACAGTGATGAAATGCAATTTTATGCAATTAAGGCTAAGTTTAGGTGTATAAAGAGTAAACTCATTTTACTCATTATATAATGAATACAATTTATGAAAATATTTTAGCTTACACATATTTCCATGAATTACATGAACTAAATGTTCAGGTTCAACAGAAAACAGGTTTTGTCAGTTTAACAGAGGTGCTAAAATATATACTTTTTGTACACCTAACTTAACATGACTGGATCTACTGAAGTCAAGAAGGGGGACATGACCTGCAGATGGCACTGTATAGCAGGATGTCATGCACATATGCATGATGCAAAACCTGTCATCAACAGAACTGTTCCCAGTGCATACAATTATGCATGTATGCTTTTTTTTCCTCAAGACTGGTATAAAATCAAGTTCAGCTATAAGCTCCGGCCAAATGCAAGCATTCAACGACCAAAAGAGATAAATACAGGACAGGGCTTAAGTGTAATTCCTACTGACCTCCCAATTAAGCATATCGGTTCTTTTTCCCATTGGCAAATACCAAGGCCAACCAGAAAAGGAAGTAAGTAAAGGAACGTTTTGAAACGATCAACATGCTTCGCTACTGAACATCAATATGCTTAAACATAACATGAAGAGTACTCCTGTGCTCAGGAAGCCAAGACTATCAAACGTTAATACTGTAAAGACAAAAATAATTCCTAATTTGCTGAAAACCAGGGAGACAGCAACCAGTGGGACTTCTGATGGGCTCTGCTTGCATACATGAAGAAAGTGAGACAGCCCCAGTTAGGCATTTAATAGGCGAGCCCACCACGGCGAGAGATCGCTACGACCGATTTTCCTGGTGGTCTCTGCAGAGCGCACAAAGCCCAATGCAGATGGGGCGGGCAAGCGCGCTACCTAACCCCCTCGGAGACCAGGCGACCAAATTACACCCGTCCCTAGGGCAAGGAAGCGCCTTTGGCACCGCCGCCCAGCAGGGCAACCTGTGCGGGGGCCGCGCGGCCACACYGCCCGACGGCCTCCCCTGCCCAGGGGCCGGCGCGCCGCCCCGCCAAGCTCCGCTCCCCGCTCACGGCTCCAGCGAGCGAGGGGCCCC
>NW_020450562.1:466081-489669 GCF_003343035.1 Apteryx rowi
GTGCGCGGGGCGGCTCCCCACGGGCAACGGTCGTGAGCCGGGGGCGACGGGGCCGTTGCGCGGGCAGAGGCGCTGAAGAGAGGGAGGGGGGATGGCGAGAGGTGAGCTAATTAAAATGCACCGCTAGGGACGGTTTGTGCTTGGTCTTATACGCAGCCTTATGTTGCTGTTGCAGTAACAAATGCCTGATAAATTAGCATGTTTAAGTATTTCTGTTGAAAAGGGATTGTCTCTTGTCTTTAGAACTACATGCTGACCGGGCCCTCTGTTATTTTATATGATCACTGTATATAATACATAAAATGTAGTCTCTTCGATGCTGTAATCAAGATGGGGGCTGGTTTTGTTGAAAGCTGTACAAAAAGAATGAGTTTCTTTCTGTGGTTATGGCAGTAAAGATCAGCTTTTGTCGATGCATATTTAACGGCAAGAAAATGCAGGTTTATTTAGCACAGTAAGTAGGCATGAAGCAGAAAGGAAGATAAAGGTAAAAATTACAACCAGATGTGTTTGCACGAACTAGAAAAGAGCACACCTAATTTGATGTCAGATCAGTTTGTGTTTTTTACAGTAAAATGCCACTATACATATGTTAGTAATCTTTGCTGGCCATCTGCCTAACAAGATTTTGAATTTCAACCTTTTTCTTGTTGCTGTCTTTTGTAGGCTGAGTGCTTAGCGGTATAGAGAACATACGGACATAAGACCCTGCCCCAAGAATGAACTGCTTGAATCTTTCATACCAAATAGCTAACCCCCCCCCACCAAATGCATGCTGTTTTCAGATTCAGGCACAACATAAATGCTTTAAAAGTCAAATAAAATCCCTGGTACGGTGATGACAGCCAGCTTGGAGTTTTAACAGAGACTATGAGATAAAGGCCAAATTCCCAACCCTTTCACTTGGGAAATCAAACTATCTCCTTCATGGAAACCTTTTCTTACAGGCATAGAGACTATTGCTACTAATAGGATTTTTTCCAGTGTTAACACCCATTATGTCAAATACATCCACATTCATCAACAATGTCTTTGCTTACTGAAAAATGTGAAGATTTTCAGATTTTGCCTGGCTAACTGCTTGGGGGAAAAAAACAGGTTTGGAATACACAATGACGTGACTGAAGTGTGATGATGGAAATCTGTACAAAACTGGTATGCCTTGTTTAACAATGCTTGTAACCTGCCACTTTCACAAATACTACTATTCCCATTTTTTTCCTGAAACTAGATTCAGACATGAGTTCTACTCTGAAAACCTAGAGCAAGTACATTGCCAGCATTCTTGTTCTGAAGAAATTAATATGAGAATGTGGCAAGAAACCTTACAGTACATGTAATGGTGTTGCCAGTGACAAACTGTGTTTTGTCCTGCAACACAATAGTTCTGCACAAATTGACCAAAAATGAATATTAATCTAAAATTATATTAATCTAAGATATATGAAATAATATAAATATAACTATAAATGATATATCAAATGTAAAAATAATTTTCATATCTAGTCTTTCTTGAGGCTACATGATGTATTACAATTTTCAATAAATTATCTCACCTCTAGGAAAAACAGTAGATGCTTATGACTGAGGTACACAAAGTATGATGGGAGCATGATGCAATACTTGGTTATAGTTGCCTGAACTAGGCATGTATAATCACTGTTTTATGAAAGTGAGCTGAAAATAGTAGACTCTGTACTTATTTAGCTATGTAAATTGTGCAACAACACAGTGAAATATAAAATTATAGAWACAGTTTTTTTCACATTTACAACAGCCTTTATAAATGATTTAATCCTTGCCAAGAGCTCTGTCAGGCATCTGAAAAAATACACAAACTGTTTCTCCTACTTTAAAAATGAAATTGTACATTTCACATATTCTGAGATAGTCTTACTTTGATTCACTGTATTTTCGAATATTCCTAGTATGAAGAAAAAATAGAAAAGTTTAAAGACTGCAAATGTCTAATAAAACAGGATAAAACCTCACATTTTTAGGAATTGTCAAGTATATTACTCATATACCTATACATATAAAGTAAATAAGGTTTAAAAATACACAAATGAAATGGAAAATAGTGTACTAATATAGCTCAAACACTTAAGTCCATAATTTTATGGTAATAGTCTCATTTATGTGAGTGGGAACTACTTAGCAACCAAGATTGTACAGATGCCTAAATGAGAGGTTTCCATCCAAATCTCTATTTGCATTAATGCTAATTAAGGTATTATTGACACTAGTGGTCATTGGCTGTGGCTCAAAGTTAACAGTCTGACATTTTTAGGAGATTAAAATTATTTTGATTTTTTCATTAGAGGCAAATTGTACGATATGAAGGAGGAGGAGGTTTGTTTTGTTGTGCTTTTTAATGTTGAGAATGAGTATGCCAAAGCTGCGGGGAGGCAGTTTGGCTTGGTTTGAGGTTCTCTTCTGTGGCAATGTGGGGAGACCTGAAGATCATCTTATACATCAGCTTGCCACAAACTGCAAACAGCAAAATGACAGCTAAAACCAAAACAATCCTGCTAGTTCTTTCCACCCTTGCTGAAGGTGAAAAGTCTAAAGAGAGCACAAAGTTGCATGAAGTTCATGTTGTATCATTTCTTTACAAGAAATATTTATTTTCTACTCCAGTTGGTCTTTGCTGAAGCATGAGAGTGTGCTGTGAGTGGGTATGTGGTTGGTACAGCAGAGGACATACGTATCCTATGAGTGAGGGCGAGAATGTTTTTTCTGTGTGAGACTTAGAGGGCAGCAACAATAGCTGCCTTGGAGAGAGTCAGTAGATAAATGTTGGTTGTTTAACCATAACTGCGTTAGTAACAGGTTTTGAAGCAGTGACTGGGGAAGTGGGGCAAATCTACTGTGTGAGTTAGTGCATGAGGTGGAATGGTATGAAGTGTGCTGACCAGAGAGAGGTCAGGTCTTTGGTATGATGGAGTGAATGGGAGCAGGTTGATTGTAGTGCGGAATAAGTAGGCCATGAGGGAGCAGTAGGAGGTCAGTTAACAGAGTGGGAATAGCAGTGGGAAGTCTTTTGTGAAGCAGTGCACAGAATAGCTGGTTCGTTGTATGGAGCTATGAAAGGTGGGAAAGACATTCAGATTGGGGGTGGCAGTTATAGAGCAGTTATGCTCGTTTCATAAATTGAGAATGGGATGGGGGTGGTAATGAGAGACTGAAAATAGACAGTAAGGGGATGGGAACAGCAATAAACAGGATGGCAATGCGTGGCGTGTTATTTAAAGCAGTGAGTGACATAGAAGGTGATAGGGGAGGTACAATAGCAGGTAGTGAATGGTTTGGGGGTGGCAGTGGCAGACCAAAGGTCCACATGGTTTAGTATGCTGTCACTACGTGGGTGGGAGGGGTTGGCTTTTTTTCCTTCTTGCACTAAAGTCACTGTTTGTTGGGCAAGAGCAAGTGGCAGAAAGCAAGGAGGTGAAGTTTGGGCTTGGGGAGAAACCCGCTCATCCCTTGCTGGGCCGCAGTTCCCTGTGAGCTACACGGTTTGCTGCTTGAGGGCAGCTGTGCTAGCAAGCGGGGCTGGTGGCACTGACCTATTTGGCTCCAGTGACCTGATTCTCACAGTGGCTGGCAAGGCCGCCTGTGGCAAGAGGACAGCTAGGGTCAGCCTGCAGCTCCTGTGGGTGGCCAGGTGTCAGGGGAAGGAGGTCAGCAAGCTCCTGAAAGGGGTTGCCCTTGCTCAGGGTGGGTTTCTGTACAACACCCAGGCTGTGCTGCTGCCCAAGAAAATGGAGAACAGAAAAACGGATGATAAATGAGACCTCTGTGAAACTGGGGCCGGGCTTGGAAACTAAAGGGTGAAACAAAGCAACAAACCTCAGAGGGACCAAAAGCAGATACTTGTGGAAGAGTGTAGTAACAGGCCAAACATAACGATGCTTCTTGCTGCTGCCTTCCCAGCCCCCCGCCGTGCGCGGCCTCCGCTGGCCTCTCGCAAGGGACTTTTCTTCCGCGGCTGCCGGTGTAAGTCAGCAGATGGGGCTGGCGGCGGGCCGGGCCTGGAGGGCCCGGAGGGCAGCGGGTGCCGGCGGGAGCGCGGGAGGCAGGGCCGCCCCGGAGGAGGCGGGGGCAGCGGCGGTGGCGGCCCGCGGTGCCGGGCTCCCTCCCCCACCCCCCCCCCGCGGCAGGCCCGCAGGTGGCGGCGGAAGTGACGGCCGGCGCGGGGCGCCTGTCGCGGGGGAAGATGGCGCCTGCGGCCGCGCTAGGCAGCGCACAAGGTAAACAAGTGCGAGCGGCGGGGGGCGGCGCGGACCCCGCGGGGCGGCGCGGCGGGGCGCGGAGCGGGGCCGGGCCAGGCCAGACCGCAGCCGAGAGCGCCGGGCGGCTCCCCACCTCTCCCCGAGCACCGACCGCGGGGAGGAGGAGGGCGCCCACGGTCCCCTCTTCTTCTTCTTCCTCCTCCTCCTCCTCCCGGCGCTGCCTCAGCCATTGCCCCTCTCCTCAGCCCCCGGCGCGTCCCTCCTCCGCCGGCTTTATGTTACGCAGCGGCCCGCGTCTCTGCGGGTCCAGCGGGAGGAGCCGCGTCCCCAGCGCCGCCGCTGCCTCCAGGTAGGTGCCGCCGCCCCGCGCCCCCCCCCCCCGGCCGGCCGGCAGGGCCCCGGGGGGGCGGGGGCCGTAACGGCAGCGCGGGGGCTGTAATGGCAGCGCGGGGGCTGCTGCCCCCGGGGCCCGGCCCGGCCTCGGGGCTGAGGTGCGCGGCGGCGCGCGGCACATCGCGGGGTGCGACCAAGCAGGGCGCCGGTGCTGGCGCCGCGGAAACGGCTGCTCGCGGGCGGCGGCGTTGGAAAAACGGTAGCTGCTTGCGGAGCTCGTAGGCTGCGGTTGGGCATCGGCACGGCAGCTTTGACCTATTTTGGTAAACACTTGGATGTTGCTTAAGGAATTAAGCTCTTTTTTCCTTTAGAAGAAGGATAGGGGAAGCGTGAAGCCGTTCCTGGATAAAAAAGGCAGAAGTACTGAAGTTCCTGGTGACTTGCTTACTGCCTCCTCTGCCATGCCTGAGATACTAGCCCTGCTCCTTCACCGCCGGGGCCCCGGTTTGCACTCGGATCCCCTCAGCGAGCCGCCGTGCGTCACCATCCTTTCTGTCTGTTATGCCGGCACCTCGCCCGTGCGTTTAATTCCTACCGCCTGTCCCATAAACTTTTCCACTGTCACTCATCTCCTTTCACTTTCCTTAATTATATCCTGTGGCTGGTTTGGATCCACACAGGTGCTGATTTGCCTTTCAGCAGGCAAAGCAGAATGGATAAGTGTTGAGCTCGCGCTGGAGACACCGAGTCTTTTTCGTTTCTTCTAGCTGCCAATTTTCAGGAAGGTTGTGGAAGTTTAGTATGTTTGAGATTTCTACCCTTCTGAGAAACGAGGTTGACATTTGGCAGTGGGGTGAAAAGCTGTGTGTCTTGGACAAAAGGCACGATTTTATTAATCTCATTTTCTCTGAAGACTGCTGAAAAGTATTGACCAAGTTGACAGGATTTAGCAGCTAACAATAAAAAGTCAATGAGTTGTAAGGGGTAGTTCAACTATATTAAAGTTATTTTACTAAGAGAGTTTAAATACCACTTACAGCTCATTGACTTTTCATTATAATGCTAAAATTTTAAGTGCTAACAGGCCGAACACTTCAATATAAACAAGCAGGATTTGATTTTAGCTATTGACTATGAAATACTTGCTTGCTATTTATCAGTAGAAAGTATGATTTTCTTAATTAATATCTTTATACTGAAAATCACTCTTTAATGATAAAGTCCACTTAAATTTAATAACATTAATTGTTACATAAACCACCGGTATGTATAATAAAGATGATTAACATCCAAGATAGGGTGGACCTCTCCTCTTTGAGAGCAGTGGCAAATCTGTAGTTTTCATCATTACCATACTTCTTAGGTATTAATGATACAAGTTTTTCCAGCTGAAGATCATTCTTATCCTTATGGATCTGTTCAAAGTATTAAAGACTAGCTGCCTAGCCTTGTGACAGAAAATATATTGGAACAGCATTGGGTTCAGCTTGCTCCAGGTACTGGAGCTTTTTTTTTGCGTGTGTGTGTGTGTGTGTGTGTGTGTGTGTGTGTGTGTATACAGGTGTACCTGCAGCGGTGCTCTAGCCAACTAAAACTATGTCAGATGTCTGTGAAATGCAGTTACATCATCCATGTAATGAAACTAATATGGGAAGCTAGTGTATATCTTTCAGTAATGTTAAATCATGAGACAGAAGCTGAGTTTAGATGCAGTTAGGTATTGGTCAATACTGTTGAACAGTATTTTAAAATAAAATGGTTCTGATTTTTTTTTTTGTGATTATAACATATTTGGGTCCTTTTGTGCAGAAAGACTAAATTGGATTATAATATCATTTTTTAGGGACACACAGCAATACAAATTGAAAACATTATCCATTGTAAATATATGCATATGGAAAGTAGCAACAATCTGCTTTGAGTTAAAGGTTTCTCCAAAAAAAAAAAAAAAAAGAAAAAAAGAAAACGCTTAGTGCCATACTCTGTGAAGATTGCTAAAGACCACTCAGCAGAGTTCGAGCACACTTAAAGTGTGATGTATAACCATACTGAGCTGAGACAAAACCCATTTTCAGTTTTAGTCGGTTTGGTTATAGCTGTTTCTGACAGTGCTTCCAGCGTAACCATAATGATCTCACAGACGATTGACTTTTATAAAAATGCCACTCTTGTTGCTAACTGATTCAGATGGCTTGGAGGTAGCAACATGGGGAGAGTTTGTAAGAGGAGCTATCAGTGTCAGATGTGTGCAAATGAGAGAAATTTCTAGAAGAGGCAGGTGCAATTTTCAGAGGTCCCAAGTATTAATATCTAAAGTTTTTGACAGTTAGCAGCCTAATTCCTTTGACTGCCAGTGGGTGTTAAGCTCTTAAATCCTTATTTCTGAAGTAATTGAATGTCTTTGGAATTCTTTCCAAGGGTTCACACTAAGGACTTCTCCCAACCTGTTAGATAATGCCAGGGTGTTTCAAGTAACTTTTTTTCTGAAACCTAGCATATTAATTAAAAAAGATTTTATATATGCAGAAATTTGATGTGTTTCTTTGCAGCTGCTACAGTTGGAAAGAATGGAGAATTTCGATATCCACTGGTCACTGATCTTTCTCACTTTTACATCACTCCCTCTGTTGCTGTTAGTGAGGAATTATGATGAAAAATGGTGGTTTGGACAAGGTTTAATGGTTTTAGTGTCAAACCATGTAAATAAAGGTTTAATTTAGAATGTTATTTATGCTTCAATCATTGTTACCTAAGTGCATTCAAAGATGCTGTTTTCAGTGACGAATGTGTGCATTTGTGAGTGTTTTGCTTGTATGTRCAAATGCCTGGGTATATCAGACTTTCATAGATATGTATAAAATCTGCCTATGGGAAAACATTCTATTTGTGTAGGCAAGTGCTTGTTTTACCAAAATTAGGGTCACAGAATTCTGCTGAAAGCACTTTTCACTATGCCTTACTAAATCATATTTATAGTGACTTTAGAATTTGCATTCAAATGTGTACATTTGTTGGATAAAGGGAATAGATGGAACAGATTACTGGATTTTAAAATCTGTTTTTTTACTTTGTGTTATAAAAGTATGGTTCTGTAAGTCTGATAAAATAACTTGCTATGTAACTTGTAGATRCAATGTTTTATTAGTTTAAAATTTGCTCAGCCATGTTCACATGAATGCTTTCTTAGAATTACTTTGAGGAAGGTAGAATGAACAAATACTTCATAACTTATAAACATGGAAATTTTCTAGTTCTGTCTCAGCATCTCAAATGAGTTATTAAGAAACAGCAGTAAGGGAAAGCAGAAATCTGCTTTTCATCTGAAGTGCTAGAGTTGGTATTGTCAACACTTCCTAGAACAATATGTTTCTCTCCCTAGAAAGTGCATAGAAGCTTACGTATAAAATACAGATGCTTCCTTGCAGGGCACGCTTTCAGGAAGTACTGCTTTTGGGTAGATTTTTAAAGCAAACAGGACTTGAGCCAAATGCAGATATTTCATAACTTCATTCTCAGCAGCCTGTGCAGTTAGACTTTGTTTCTTCCACTTGTGACTAAGAGTCTCAGACACCCTGAGGAAAAAAGGTTCTCCTTGTTTAGCAGGAAAAAGCAGTCTGGAACAGGGTTTTCAGACTTCTGTTACATCTGCAGAATAAAGATGAGAAATCAGTGTTCCAAGAAAATGCTTTTCCAGTCACAGCAGAGTAGACTGTGTAATGCATTGTGTGCTAAAAAGGAAGAAATGTCAGGAAAAGCTAATAAGGTTAAGTTTATCTCTCTCTAGGATTTTCAACAGAGAATTATACTTCCTGTGCTGCATTACACTGATCAGCTATAGTATGAGCAGAACAGTGGGGAGCATTAACTTAGATTTCCACCCCCCCCTTTATTGTTTATACACTGGACATTTTTTATTCTAATTTTCTTACAGACCAGTGTAGACTACATGGCTTCCTTAGAATCAAATACACTGTTGTGATTTGCATGGATGAAGAAAATCTAACTCTGAATTTTGCATTTTTATTGAAAGTATGAAAAAAATCATTTTGTTATTGTTTTTTGGGAAATTGGCTGTAGCACTAGAATAGCGCATAGAATGACATCTAAGATTGCAAGTCATGTGTGGGAGGAATGGGATAGCTGTGCTTTAGAAAAATGACTTAATTTGAAAGAATTTTGTATTTCTTTTTAATATTTAAACTACCTTTTGCTTTTGATTGAGGACATTAGCTATAGATATGAAGATTTTCAGCAGTTGATCATAATATGCCTTTAATGGTCTAGTTCCCAGTCACTGTACTATTTTAATCCCTTCGTGTATGTACACTGGCCATATATGTTTGTGATACAAAGAAAAATGTATCTTCTGATGTAGTATATGGCTTTAGGCCAAAAAGGGATATTTACTGCTTTTATTTAGTGGGGGAAGACAAGTAGCTTCTCTTTCCTCACTCACAGGTTTCTGAAGCTTCATTACATAGTGTTATGGAGAAGTCTCATCATTTTTTTTTTTCTCTACTTAAGAAATTAATTAAATGCTCTCTGATGTTTGCGAGGAAAAATATTTTGTCATTTGGAARCTGAAGGCTTACTAGAAATAATATAAGGAGAGAGATGAAAAGAAGAATTAAGTGACCTAAACCTCTACTTTTGAACACTCTGAAATTGTAGTTTTGGAGTGTTGGCCACTTTATGTTGACAGTGTAGGGTTTTATGGCTGACTTCTGGTTTCAATGTATTTTTGCATACTAGCCAGTTTTAGGAAGATGTGAAAACTGGAATCCTAATAGGATGCCTCGCACCTTACTTTTTGTCTAGACAGATTTAAAATTTTAAGTGTTTCTTATTTCTGAGTTTCTTTTGTCTTTTTACTATTTAATCAGAGTCAAATGGATGATTGCAAAAAAATCAATGCTGTCTCAATGTAAAAACAACTTGATGCTGGTCTTTGGTTTTGTGTATTTATATACATGTATATATATAGAGAGAGATTGTGTGTGTGTGTGTGTATATAAAAATATATAAAAACTCTCTATATAGATGGATAGATAACTTTTTTTCTTTTTTACTTAAGAGGAGCACCAGAAATGCTTTTGTTTATTTGGTGCATTTACCTTGTACCATTTGTCTTTGCTCATCTTCACTTGCCTGTTTTTCAGTCGTCTTTTCTTTGGGGCCTTTTAAAGTCATACTATATAAAAGTTAATTTCTCTCCTCTTAGTTGCAGAGTACTTATAATTATCTTTTTCTTAAGTCAGTGACCCCACACAAAGTCTTTCTTTGTCAAAGACCCTAGCATGTCTTTGAAGCTTGCTGGTACTGTTCCTTTATGTAGATGCTGTGTTGAAGAAACTTCCTTGAGATACTGTCACCTGTGGGAGCCTGTATGATGGGGCCATTATTTCCAGATAATAATACATGCTGCTTCAGTCACCTGGGAAATGTTGCTTCATTTCTGACATTCTTTTCATCTTTATTCATCTGTTGTTGCATTTTCCCATTGACATCTCGCATTTGCATATACCAGCTCTCCTTCTGAGCCTTCTTTTCGGTTATCTTGGAATTGAAGCCGAAGCAAACTTCTTCAGTGGTTTCCTAACTCCTGCAATTGGACTGCCAGAGAGTCCCTAGTGACCTTTGAACCTCTTGGCCTATTTCAGGCAAAATTGGGAGAGAGCAGTCTCAAATTATGTCAAGTTAATGTGTATTTTATGAAAATGGGTGGCCTAGGCTGAGGCAAGTGACTTAAATCTCCTAAAGAGGAAATGCTGAGGTACGAGCTCAACTATTATCAGACATCAGAGAGCTGGGGGTGGGAGGGAGATGTTAAAAGTGCTCTAATGTAAGAAAAGCTAATGTTAGCACTTACCTTTTACTTTATACCAAAAAATCCTATTAGAAAGCAAATATCTGAAAAATCAGACTTTGTTGCTTCCACTTCGGTTTGTTTATTGCTTCTCTTTGAGGTGGTAAGTTAGAAAACTGACTCTTTCCTTGCCTGCTTTTACACCATCGTTAGCAATAGCAAAGAGAGGAATCTTTGATGGCTTTTTCTTCCTGGTAGGGATGTGCTGTGTTCAGGAACAAGGGCCACACAGCACAGAGCTCCGAGGAGGTTTGCCTTTTCTGCCTGTCCTCGGTGGCATTGAGGGGAGTGTGCCATTGTGGAGACTGGTGAGAAAGTGATTGTGTTGTCGGTTTTGTTCTCTTGCTGCTCCTCCTGCTTTCAGGAATTGGAATTTTGTTATAAAGCCTTATTTTTCTTGAAAGAGTGTGTTCCTGGCGTTAACTCTATTGTACACAAAAACTGACAGCAGGCTTCAAAAGTGTGGGAGCGGTGCTAATTCCGTGAGGTGTGGCTACAAACACCCACTCACCATTTTAATTTTGCATAGGCAAAAAGGTAGCACTGTTTCTGTTTTCCATGATGTGCACTGATGGGTTGAGGAATGGAGATGATTATCTGTTTATGGAGTCTCATCAGATCCCATCCAGTTCAAATGGCAGCAGTCAGGGTGTGCTGCTCGAGGAAGGGGGAGCAACATAACTGCTTGCTGAAGTTGTGAAACCTGGAGTGCCAACCTGGAGCCATTTCTGTGTCCATACGCTCAGTGTCTTAAAGTTCCATAATTTCGAAAGTTAAAAGTTTCTTAAATGTGTTAATGTTGGTATTATTTGACCTATTTATAGAAGTTGCCAGTATCGTTACATTACTCTCTTAAATTGCTATTAGTTATAGGAAATTCAGAGTTAAAAATATTTAAATATACAAATAACTACCTGGGTGAGTGTTGTGGTGTAACTTTAGCTTAAATAAAAATGGTTGAGCCTATTCTAATAGCTGATTACTGCCAAAAGGTGCAGATCTTGCTGTCCTTCCTTGCCTCTGCTCACGCTTGTGATGTCCTGCCCTTGAGCAGTTTCTGAGTAGTTGTCTTCTATTGAATACTTATCTTCCTTAACTTTATCAGGGTAGGATTCTGCCTTTTTTTTTTTTTTTTTTTGCTTATTTACAGTTAAACTGTAGTTAGCACTATAGTAGCACTATGCATCTGAAAAATGTTCAAGTGCTTAATATGCAGTTAAGCTTCACTAAGCTCAGTATGCAGAAGAGAATATTAATTGTGATTTAATCTTTTCAGTGCTTCCTATGGACTTAGTATTTTGTGCTTTATAAATCTCCTTACCTAATTAATTTCCACAGTAAGAAATGGGCAGAAAAAAATCACTGTGTTGTTTTTACAGAAAACTGAGATATGAGAAATTAAATAACATTTCTGAAGTGCAAAATGTTCACTTTTCTAGAAATAACTTTCAAATAAATTGACATACTTTATCAAGGTAAAAATTATTTTAGGTTATACCTTGTAAAGACCTACTGGAGCTTGTTTCTGAAGTTAAGGAGGTCCTGCTTCCTTTCTGATGCCTTTAATATTCCAAAGTGGGTGTTTTATTGTTCTCGTGAGATAATTCTTTAGAAGGATTTGGGAAGGGTGAGGGGGGAGAACTACAACCAGCTTTTAGTTGAATATTCATTATCTGACCAGTAGCTAGTTTGAAGTGCTGAATCAGTTTGTCATTATCTCATGCTCACTCTTGTTCATTACCCTTTTCTTTAAAACCGGAAGATTTTTGGGGAGAGAAATATTTGCAGTTTGTGTTTTAAGTGGTTTCTTAAGTTGATTTTTCAAGGTAGAAAACAAAAAAGAAGGTGAAAATTCTTAAGTGTTAACGAAAGTAATCTCAGTTAGGATTTATCTGCTCAGGTAGGACTTGTATTGTATTCATTATTAGAAATAACAATTTATTTTTATTTTATTTTTCCCCCAGGTGATTCATGGCAGGGGACGTGGAAGGGTTTAGCTCCTCCATCCATGACACCAGTGTCTCTGCTGGATTCAGAGCACTGTATGAGGAGGGATTGCTTCTTGATGTCACACTTGTCATTGAAGACCACCAATTTCAGGCCCATAAAGCACTGCTTGCCACCCAGAGTGATTACTTCAGGATTATGTTCACAGCTGACATGCGAGAACGAGATCAGGACAAAATCCATTTGAAAGGTCTGACAGCTACAGGCTTCAGTCATGTCCTCCAATTCATGTACTATGGAACTATTGAACTGAGTATGAACACTGTTCATGAAATCCTTCAGGCTGCCATGTATGTCCAGCTGATAGAGGTGGTAAAATTTTGCTGCTCTTTTCTCTTAGCTAAAATCTGCTTAGAAAACTGTGCAGAAATTATGAGACTTTTGGATGATTTTGGTGTAAACATCGAAGGAGTCAGGGAAAAATTGGACTCCTTTCTGCTAGAGAATTTTGTGCCACTCATGTCCAGACCTGACTTTCTTTCCTATCTGAGCTTTGAAAAGCTCATGTCTTACTTGGATAACGATCATCTGAGCAGGTTTCCAGAGATAGAGCTGTATGAAGCTGTTCAGGCTTGGCTGCGCCATGATAGAAGACGCTGGAGGCATACGGACGCCATCATTCAGAACATCAGGTTTTGTTTGATGACACCATCCAGTGTTTTTGAGAAGGTTGGTGCATTTGAAAAGCAATAGACAGGATTCATCATTTAGCTAGGGCAGCATGCCGTTAATAGGTAAGATTCCCAAACGTGTTAGGAGGAACAAAAAGACAGCATTTATTTTTCTAGCATATCCGTAGAAGACAAACATCTAAAAGTAATGTCATCTGAATGTTAGAAAACAGTATGTAGAGTGACTGGAGAGCAGATAGGTTTACAATACATGCTTTTAAATGACTTCTTATGGAAAGGACATTTTAAAATAAGGTCACTTGTATAAAGTTCTATTTCAGTCATTCTAACTGTATTCCACAAGTTGCTTCTTGATTTTCCAGAGATTTCTGGCCTGCATACATTATATAGGGTATATGTTATCATAATTGCTAGCAATATAATCAAAACAAACATAGTGACTGTAGATTTTACATGTTTTAAATACAGGGTTTTTTTTATTTACAAATGAAAACTAGCATCTGCTGCTAAATCAACAGGTTGGAATTTTTTGTTGTTGTATGTTCAGCACTTGTGCTGTTACACAGGAGTTGGAAGTAAGCCCTGATCTTGCAGTTACACATACACTTGATTTTACACATGGCACGTAATGCAATCAAAATTAACAGTGCGAAGTGTAGTGACTTACCTAAGTATCAAAGAAATCTTTGTAACAGGTGATTTAAAATTCAACTGATACATGTATGTATTAAGAGGTTAAAGGAGAACTTGTTTTTTTTGCTGTTCTGTTGAAGAATAGAAAAAACATGATGTTTTCTAGCTCCTGAGAATCTCAGAGTATTTGTCAACAGTAGAGAACTGCAAAATACATAAGCAGCTCTCTTGCAGGCTAGTAACAGTAAGGGTATTCAAGTTAGCAGTTCCTTCATTTGTGCTGTTTGTTTTAACAATGATACTGATTTTGTGTAATCAGATATAACTTGTGTATTTTTTGACCTGTCATTGAATTAATAGGATTTAAGTATCTATGTTTTTGTTGGGCTTCTTAAATTAATTTCCCATACGTATTTTTTCTTTGGTATCTAGTGAATATACAGATAAGATTGTATTGTTCTTAGTGGTCTTCGGGGCTACTAGTTTGTGCTTATTTGTATTTTAAATCATAAAAACTATTAATTATTTCAGAGATTAATGAATTTTTACACTTTTTTGTCTGAATTGAATACAGGAAGTCGTAATACCTAAAATTATATTTTCCTATATTAGCCTGTAGATAAAATAAATATAATCACCTAAATATGTTTTAAAACAGTAATGTAATATTTATATTCAGTTAAAACATTTCCAACTAGTAAGAACCCAACTCTGCAACATATTGTGTAATGTCGTCTTTTTAATAAAGCTTTTACCTTATTATGTAATTTAAGGTTTTCAGTAGGTAAACTGATAGGATTCACAAAGTTCTTAAGGGCAGTCTAATAGGATAAGATCCATGCAAAAGAGTCTGCCTCAACTCTTTTGAGATAATTCAAATATCAAGTCATCTTCACTGAAATCTCTGTAAGCATGAGTGAAAAGTGTGTGTTGCTCTTTAGGATTATATTTTAGGTATAACTTCTGGAGTTGGTTTTGCCATCAGTGGTATGTGTAATGCATGTTTTGCTTCTCACTTTTGATCTTGCCACCTACCAAATGACCAGATAGGTACAAGGTAAGGAGAGAGGTCTTTTTCAGCATCCCAGGTTACATACCCACATCTACAAGCTTTATCCATGAACAACCTATCCATGAATTGTATGCGGCAACAGAGAGAAGCTGGTGTAGTTTCTGGAGTGGGACAGTGATAGGTAGGCTCAGGACAGCAGGAAGCACTGCTGAGTAAGTGTCATTCGTCACTGCAGCTAGAAATGTATTCATTTTTGGACGCAGCCAGAAAGCCCTGAGTAATCCAGCATGACAGGTGACAAAGGTTGAAGCTAATGTAAGAATATTGGCCGCACTTACCTTTTAATAACAGAGCATGTCTATTAACCGGCAGTAGCTTGAGGAAAAACTCACTCCTGTGTGTAGAAGGGGGAAAATATCAATAACTGTGCTTTCTTGGAGATCCTGGAACAGACAAGAACCCACCCCTTTCTTGCAGCCAGCAAAGGGTGAACTCCTGCATGTACCAAAAACATTCTGAGGTTGACTCTTATGGTCAGGGAACTCAGGATTAGCTGTACACTGACTTGTCATCTGTACTTTTATGTAATCTTTCTAATACGCATTTCTAAGATGCCTGTCGTAGTATATAAATGACTTATATAACTTAATTTTGCAAGTCACAGTAAGGATTCTTTTTGCCTTTTAAGCCCTTCTTTTTCTTCATTGTTTTCTTTCTTAAACAGATTTACAACCTGAGTGGGCTGGTTTTCCCTTTAAAAAGGAATTGATGAGTGACTCTGGATTGATGCCTCAAGACTGACATGCTTTGGGGTGCACAAGAGCAAATGTAACCTGTTTGCTTACTCTGATCTGTCTTGGAAGAACTGCCTCTGAAGTATGAATAGATACTTTGGTTATCATTCAGCTGTTAAAATAGATGTTTGGGGAAAAATGGAAGGATAGATGAAGTGAGGATTTGGGGAATGGTGAAAAATAAAGGAAAAGGGCACGGGGAGAAGCACAACTTCTACTATACATGTTACACCCTCCTTTATTTGGAACATATTCATAGCTCTGTAAGTCGCGAGGAAAATTAAAGGGGAATTTTCCTAGATCACTGAGTTCAGCTCTCTGCTGTTGCAGGCGACCATGTCACGATTTGCTTTCATATGCTGATCAAGATCTCTTTAGTTTTTTCTACTACTCTAGTTGAAATGTTGTTTTGGAACTTCTCTGTCCTTAAAACTGGGAAGCTTTTTCTAATGTCCAGTCTGCAGGGTTTGTTATGACTAGTCCACGCAGACTGATAAGTTCCCAGCTTAAATCAGAAACTTTGATATCACTAAGTGCATGAGCTTGTACTTTAGAGATAGGACAAACATCACGTTAGTTAGTCTGTCCAGCACTGTGCATCATATTCTTTTCTGTGTCTCAAAAGTGAATTTCTAGAAGATGGCATTGTAATTTTGTCATCATGTTTATATCTTTAAGTGTTGTGTTCTTCTCTCAATTTTTTTGTTTAACTTCAATGTCTAATAATTCACACATATATAACATTTTTCTAAAACTTTGTGTCCTGAAGCTCTGACTAAGGAGTGTCTAGTGGATGAGGTTAGTGGGTTCTTCCTTTCCTTAAATATAGGTGCTGCACTTGACATCCTTCTGTCTCTGACGGTCATTGCTGACTTGGATAGATTTGCTAGAAGTATTTGTATGTACTGAATGTCTCAATTCTGGCATACAGGTTGTTGGCTCCACTCCGATTTGAGAGCTCTTTGCAGTTAGACTACAGCTTGATTGTGATAATTTCCCTTGCTATTCCTTTTTAGAAACTACGTCAAAACACTCAGTTTGAGGGTATTGTCCTTGCTGCAGAGAGTCTGTCTTCTTTTATCTTCTCTTTTTATAGTTAAGCTGAAAAGCAGTAAGTGATTTGTAAGGCTTGCAAAATATTCAAAGCCCTATACAGG
Organism: Apteryx rowi; assembly: GCF_003343035.1. Lineage (NCBI taxonomy): Eukaryota > Metazoa > Chordata > Aves > Apterygiformes > Apterygidae > Apteryx > Apteryx rowi. The sequence goes on from NW_020450562.1 coordinate 482,748, forward strand.
TACTGACTAATTTTCATACTGGCCATGGGATATAAGTGAGTAATGATCTATTTTATAAAAAGGGAAAGTTAGGTACAGTAGCTTGTCCAGTACCATATATACTGATGCTTGGTTACAAGATAATTTTGGTTGCTGTTATTTTAGAGGCATACATGTAACTTTAGTTATTTGACTGAATTTTGATTTGGAATAAGTTTGTTTAAAACTTAGGCTTATAACTGTGCTTAGAGTATGGATAGAGATGAGTAAATGTGAAAATAATATGGATCCTTGTTAGCAGGACTGATGGATCTTGAGTTTTGATTGCAATTAATCTCTAGTAAAATCTAAAAAAATTTTTTCAAGTGAAAGGAAGAATTAGCTCTCTACAACTCTGATACAAACTGTCTTTATTCATTTAAAAGACTTGGCATAGCTTCTGTATTCCTATTAGTTGAATTTAAATTGGATCACTCATACATTCAGAATTAGCTGCTTTAGAAGACTTTAAGCACAATTTTGTAACCTTTGAAATAGTTTTCTGCTTATGTGGCTAGAGACAGTAGAGTCACATTCAGGGCATACAGAGTTTTCTGTGTTTTTATCAGTTCCACAGTAGGAGCCAGACTCAGATATCTACCCTAAATTATAACACGTTAAGGTTTAGTTACAGGTTTACAAATAATAGTTAGACACTTCAAAAGTAGCCTTTGCTGTACAGTTTTGAAAGCTTTTTCCTAAAAGAGTAAGAAACAAAAGTACAGATAAAGCGGTAGCTGCAAATGGTTAGAGGAAAAAACTTAGCTACACACTGAAGACAAACTTCTGTTACAGAAAACTTCCTTGCATTTCATGCTCTTTCTCCTACTGAATTTGCCTAACTGTTTTAAAGAGGTCATGAAGAAAACATGGGGTACATGTGGGGATCATTTTTTCAAATTAGAAATGTAAAGGCTTGCATTTTTGGCTTTATTTTTTCTTAAACTATAGATTAAAAAAAAATCTTAAACTTGTCTAGTTGCTGTGACTGGAAAAGCATCCATTGCAATGCAGCAGGAAAATAGGCAGTGATAGTCACTTTAATTTGGGAAGGCAGAGATTTTTACTGAGTTTTTCACTGATTCAAAATGAAGAAGAGGAAATGCAGTCAATCTCCAGTTTACTGTGGCTGGAGGGATCATGTTGATTTTGGCGGGATCACCAAGTCAATACCAGTCTTTCTGGTATTGACTACCTGGGGAATGGATAGAGAGTTTTGAATTATTTTCTTTATCTTCTTTTTTATGGAATGACATGCTGCTTCATTTTGTTTATGCTGATCCCTGCATGTGTAACTAGAAGTCTCATTGTGAACCACTGGAGTTGGTAGGTTTTTCAGTGAGATGTGCAATTTCTATTACAGTGATATTTCACTAGTGGTTCTCTGGGGAGTTCTTGCATTAATGCTCTGTCCCAGCAGACCCTCTGTAAGAAGGTTTTAGCTAGAAAATTAAAGAGTAATATGGGAAAGTATGCACAAATATCGGTAAAGGAAGCCTGATCACTAGGATTAATATCCTTTTTTAGAATAAGGCTGGGGTTGGTAAGGAAATTCAACTTAAACTTTCTCTCTGAGACCTTTCAGCAAGAGAACAGAAAAGTATCTGTTTAAACTTTGAAAATATTATGAAGCGTTAATATTTTTTGTCAGTTCAGAGTTGATGGTGTCCTCTTCACAGTGCATGTTTATCTTACTTTAGGATTCATCACGGTTATTGTACATTTCCCCCTAGGAAGTGTTTTGCACAAACTTGTGAGCATTCTCACTAATTTATCGTCTTGGTGGTTAGGAGAATGGTCCTTCTAGAACTCCTTCATTTTAACAGTAAAATTTGGTCTGTTAGTAAGCACTTAGATGTTTATTAGTCTACTACTACTTGTTGCTACTTATTGGTAATGGCAGAAGCCTACCTTTAGATGCTGAGAGACTTTCTTCAACATATTTTGGTATCAGACAGACAGCTGTTCCCACAAAAGGTTTGCTATGGGCCATGTTCTTTAATCTATTAAAACTGAAGTATATGTATAACTTAGTTAAGGTTGTGTTTTAATACCTAAATTTAAAACCTCCTTCCCTTTTTGATTATACACACAAGTAATTAAAAATACTGTAAAATTATTCAGAAGGGTAGGTGTGGCAAGGCTTTTCCTTACTGAATAGGATTTTCAAATAATTCTGGAAGATCACATACAGACAACATGCGAATGTGAAAGTGGGCAAACCCTCCTATGTTTGCCTTGGCTTCATCTTGATCAGGCACGTGTGAGCAGTCTCTACTCTTTCATACAGCCATACTCTAACATTCGCCTTAGAGCACTGGTTGAGCCTCAGGAGCGGTTCTGTGCCTACATGGCAGGGATGGTGCTGCTGAAGGTGGAAGACCAGAAGCACTGATATTTTTCCCCAACAGCGGTGTCTTGGAAGCCTCCAACTACCTTTCTTTATCAGAATATAGATAAACAGTGTGCCATCCTGTTTTTCTGAATATTGTAGAAATTTCTTGTGCTGATATATTTTTATATTCATCTCTTCAAAACTGTGCTTGTATCTGACTTCCCCACATATTTGTATGTGTGTGTGAGTTTATAATTAGCAGTTGCATTTGTTTCTTGATGTCTTTCTGATTTAAGGCAAGAGATTGAGGCTTTACTTTGATGTCATTGCCTTCATCGAGATAAATAGTAGTAAACTACTAATAGATTGGCTCCCTGGTCTTAAGACTCTAGCCTGTGGAATTAGAAACATACCTTATTTCTTTTTGCACACTCTCACGGGTGAGGTTTAGGTTGCGTGAGTGAAGGAGTAGAGTGGTGAGAGGTGGCCTGGGCTGGCATTTCAATTTCTAGATCTGAAGACGGAGTTTTAAATGTTGCAGCGGGAGGCACTTCCCATGTCAGCCAGGCTTTGCTAGCATGCTGCTTCTTGTCAGAGCATGTTGATCCTATTGCCATCCCTAGTCTTTCGAGAAAACTTCAGATGTATATATGTGGAGCAATGCTCCTTTAGCTTTTTGTTTAATTCCAGAAAAGATAGCTCTGCTTTGGGTACAAATGCATGAAATAGTGGTGCTGTTGTAGAATTTGAAAGTTAATTTTGAGAACAAGGTAACCCACCCAGGGTGCTTCGGGTTGTTTTAACTTACCAAAAAAAAAAAAATTTTACACAGTAATCTTTAAAACTTTCTATTTCTTGCATTTTTTATAAGCAGTGTTTCCCCCCCCCCCCCCATATTTTTTGACATTAGTGTTCAGTCTTTTCAGCCAGGCAAGGTATATGGTTTGTTCTAACACAAGAAAATACATGCTGTGATTCTTCTCCTGCCATATAAGTGGATCTGCTATGCTCTTTTCCTCATTTGGGATGACAACATAAATCTTTTATTTTCTGGAAGAGTTGGGCTTAGTTTAGATGTCTTATAAGCACTATACCTAAGTAAACTTTTTGCTCCATAATTGCCCCTCCTCAACAGGGTATAAAACAGTTGAATATTGTCCTGAGAATAATTCATGAAGTCCGTGTGTGACCATCCTCTTTTTCCAAGCAAAGATAAGTTGAATTTCTGAAAATAAAAAGAACAAGTGATTAAAGACTGCATCATAATGCATGAATAATATGGAGGATGTATTTGATATAATGGCTTGTATGAGTCTATCTCTGGATTTTATTTATTTATTTATTTTTTAGGATTGTAAAAAGCCACAGATCAAAAGTTAATCCTTACGTAAAATGTTTGGGTATTTTTTCATTTATAAATGTGCTTTTTTTTTTTTTAATAAAAACACTGGTTCACTCTAACTTTTGTATGATAAAGTGCTTTGCAAATGTAGGTTAGTATTCTTTTTTTTTCCTGAAAATTTGTTGTGTAAAACAATCTAGAAATTTGTGCGACTACTTGCAAGTCATGTCCAACAATAACAAAGTCCAAAGGATTTTTAAAAAGCTTGTTTGACAGTAGACTGGCTTAATTGCTATACAAGGAAGAGAAATGATTAATAGGAGGCTAGCAGAACTTGAATACTACTTACTTTGTTTATGGAACAAGCAACTACTTTATTCACAAAATATAAAGAACATTTGTCTCCAGATTGCTTTTCATGTATGTGAAAACCATCACTTATACCATCACCACTTACGTAAGCAGTGATACAGGCTTTTATCCTTTGGGAAAGGGCATAGGAGCAGGTGGGGGAGGGGACAGAAATTGAAATATAGTAGCTTCTGATGTTGTCGCAGAGTCTAGTGGTCTCTCTGAAATTTAGGAGTGGCCTGACATTTCTTTTTCAGAGCATTGCACCTCTGTTTGAAGCTGGTGGGAACTAGAGGTGTTTGGGCTGTTTGAAAGCAATCCAGTTTTATGTGAAAAATGATGAGACTAAGTATCAAACCTGATAAAGGATTTAGGAGTTTTGCAATAGCTAGAGTTTGGGGTTCTTTTGTTTTGGAAGTGTAATTCAGAATGCTGTGTTAGACATCTACCATTTCCATATGGGAAGAGTGAGTCACMCCCTCTGAGCTGGGGGCTGCTTGGAGATAGCTAAATGAAAATGTTCAAGACAGGAATCTGGTTTCAGGAACTTGAATTAGCTTGGATAGTAGGAAAGGTCCCTGAAAGGTAGATTCTTACAATCATTCTTTTAAAAAACTAAGCAGGGATAACTCTCTTCAAATTGCGAGATGGGAGCAAGGAGTGCTCCCCTGTTCCAAGGCAGTTCGAAGGCTGTAACTCTCGCCTGCAAAGTGGGGATTCAGACCTACCTCTGCAACATACCAATAAAATGTGCAACCAAGGGTGCAGAGGTGGAGATGTTTTCTTCTTTTGTTAAAGATGGGCCTTAAGCAGTGGAGGCTCGCAGAGGGGAGACATAAGATAACCATCGTCTCTAGCGGTTAGTGCAATCTCCTGTCCTGAAGGAAGGGGCTTGGGCACCTTCCCTTCCCACCCCTCCCTGATGAAACTGCTGTGAGCACAGCCTCAAGTTTGGGAATTCCTACTTGGTCTCCGTTGTGAGAATTCAGCAGACCAGAATAGACCTTGGTAAACACAGAATAGATATCTAGATGTTTTTCAAAACCTGGACAATAGTGCGTTTTTAAATTAAGTGCTTTGTGGATTAAGCAGAAGATGAGCAGAGTCTTTTTGGGGGAGAAGGAATAATGATTTTTACTCTTGGGAATTTCAGTTGTGCCTAACTCCTGCTTAAATTCTGCATGTGAGTATTCAGCTGAAAATGTTAGCCACTGCTGTCAGTCATGGGATTGCCTTCTGGATTTTGGATAATTGTATATTAGCTTGACCATCCATGCACAAATGCAATTGTTCTCGAAGCTTACCTGAATGAAACTAAGTATAATGATCCTTTAATGACACATACTCATTTAGGTTGTTCTGGATTGTTTCTCTTGGTCAGCATTTTAATATCTTTTAAATGTATTCATAGGTAAAAACATCAGAGTTTTATCGATACTCCCGGCAGCTGCGACATGAGGTTGACCAAGCCATGAATTACTTTCATAGCGTTCACCAACAGCCTTTGATGGAAATGAAATCGAACAAAATTCGCTCTGCCAAACCCCAGACTGCAGTATTTAGAGGAATGATAGGACACAGTATGGTAAACAGTAAAATTCTTCTCTTGCACAAACCAAGGGTCTGGTGGGAACTAGAGGGTCCTCAAGTACCTTTACGACCAGACTGCCTTGCCATTGTGAATAACTTCGTATTCCTATTAGGCGGGGAAGAACTGGGGCCAGACGGTGAATTTCATGCTTCCTCCAAAGTGTTCAGATATGACCCAAGACAGAACACATGGTTACGAATGGCAGACATGTCTGTTCCACGATCTGAGTTTGCTGTTGGAGTTATTGGGAGGTATGTTTATGCAGTGGCTGGGAGAACCAGAGATGAAACATTTTACTCAACTGAACGGTATGATATTACTGAAGATAAATGGGAATTTGTGGATCCTTATCCAGTCAATAAATATGGACACGAAGGGACTGTGCTTGGTAACAAGTTGTATATCACTGGTGGAATTACATCCTCTTCAACTTCTAAGCAAGTGTGTGTATTTGACCCCAGTAAAGAAGGGACAGTAGAGCAGCGCACAAGGAGAACTCAAGTGGTCACTAACTGTTGGGAGAACAAATGCAAAATGAATTATGCAAGATGCTTTCACAAAATGATTTCTTACAATGGTAAGCTTTATGTCTTTGGTGGTGTCTGTGTGATCTTGAGGGCCTCCTTTGAGTCTCAAGGATGTCCTTCTACAGAGGTTTATGACCCAGATACTGATCAGTGGACTATTTTGGCTTCTATGCCAATCGGTAGGAGTGGTCATGGTGTAGCTGTTCTGGACAAACAGATAATGGTTCTTGGAGGCCTTTGTTACAATGGTCATTACAGTGATTCAATCCTCACCTTTGATCCAGAGGAAAACAAATGGAAAGAAGATGAATACCCAAGGATGCCCTGCAAGCTGGATGGCTTACAAGTATGCAGCTTGCACTTTCCTGAATACGTATTGGAGCATGTTAGACGTTGCAGCTAAAACAGAATGAGCAACCCAGTGAAATGTAAAAAGCTATCCCTAATTTGTCAGGAAATCCAAACCAGTTGAATTTCTTCAGAGACATTAACTTGTGTATAAGAACAACTGCTAAATGCTTAGAGAAACAGGATGTACAGGGAAGGTACTTACCAAGTCTATTAGAAAAGCCAGTAGCTGGTCTGGTATTGTAAAAGCTTTGTGGTTTTTGTTTTGTTTGTTTGTTTTTTTAACAAACATAATTGTAAGTAGGGGAAAGAAAAATATATTTTTTAGTGTGCTTATTTTTTGGTAGCATTTTATGTCCATAGTTCTCTCTTTTCTCTTTTTTCTCTTTTCTCTTTTTTCTCTTTTCTCT
>NW_020450562.1:489915-508541 GCF_003343035.1 Apteryx rowi
CTCTTTTCTCTTTTCTCTCTTTTCTCTTTTCTCTCTTTTCTCTTTTCTCTCTTTTCTCTTTTCTCTCTTTTCTCTTTTCTCTCTTTTCTCTTTTCACTGGCCTTTACACCACTATGCTTCTGAAATCAATTGAGTTTAACAAAATATCTGTGGAAGGAAGAGAAGAAGGACTTTATTTTGATGCTCAATTGGAAAAAAAAGAAAATAGAACTCATCAGCTGTACTAGGGTACAACCAGACTTAAAAGAACAAAACTAAACTGTATTTTATGTTGTCTTTGGATACTTTTCTCATTAATTGCTAAGTATTCTCAATTCTGCTAGGTATTTTTGTTTTCCCTTAAATACATTTAAGAATAATCTTAACCCCTTTGCATGACTTTTTTCCTGTTTTTGTATAGTAGTACCAGTAAGTCTGCCAAAATGAAGATTATACGTTTTCTACTAAATGGAAAATGAAACATTTTTATATTCAAAACACTATTTCTATGCTGCCTTCTATTATCTGCATTGTGTTTGTTGGTGGTAAAATATATGCACACACATGCATACACTGTAAAATCTATATATAAATGCATCTTTTTATGTGCATTTAGGATATTATATTTTAACTAGTGCACAGATTCAGCCATATCTGTTGAATTTTAGGTATGGTATTATCCTTTAATGAGCTAAATAATTAAAAAATTCTTAAGTAACTGGAGGCCTCGTTTGGTATCAAAGTATCTAAAGTATCTTATCTTTAGCATATACTGATTGATTCAGTAACTTTGAACTCTAGATTGATGCTACATAATGAACTGTTAATAATTTGTTATTTTATATATAATTTTTAAAAAGTAAATACATCTTACCTGAGTTTGTTTTACTTCTGAATGTGCTGCCCTTTCTTTATTTTTTTTAATGAAATTTGAAAATGTCAATAAGCAAATGCTGAACACTGCTTTGACCCACAGTTATTTTTAACACTGGATAGACTATAATTTAGTCTCAGCAGAGACTTTGCTTGTACTTGTATTGAAGTGGTATAATTATTTTTTTTAATTACCAACTGTTGTGAACTACTGTGTTTTGAAAATGTGGGGTTAGGTGGTTGATGGTTAGTACCATTTATGTTTCTTTTACCAAAAAAACCTACACAACTGTAGCTACTGCTCTCAGAGTCCCTGAATTGAGATGTGTTGTCCAAAAGGGCTTTTAATAACTGCACTGTGTTAACTTGCAGATTTTCTTGGCAGTAGATTAGTAAGAATATCTGCCAAGATACAAATAATGATAAAAGTAATGATTCACATTCTAATTTTCTTTAATGATGTGAAATTAGCCACTTCTAGAATCTAAAGGAGAGGTGCGGGGAAGTTGAAGGTTCACACTTAATTTAGATGTGTAGGGGCAAAATGCTGAAATAGGCACCTGTGTATTTTGTAAAATCTTATGCTACTGTGTTTTACTTTAATCAATAGACTTTATATGCAGCAATGCAAATCCACTTTATTCAGCATCTTCTAGTCAAAAGTCACTGTAGGAAAGGAATGTATAGTACTCAGGGAGTTCAAAAGAATGCACTTATACAGGGACCAAAATCATCCCAAATTTGCTATATTAAAAATATCTACTTGCCTAAACTAAATTTGAAATAATCAATAGAAGTTAAAACAATGTGTTAAACTCCTTATACTTGTATTTAATGGTATCTTTGTAGTAATTATGTTTCAGGTTGAGACCTGCGGATATGGCAGATTAGCAGAATCCTTTTTTCATTAGTAAAGATTGATATTTTCTTTCTGAAAGTTTTAACAAAGAGAGAGTATATACCAGCATAGCTGTAGCGGTAAGTTATCTATGCCAGTAGTGACTGGACCAAATATTGATATTCAGCCTTCTGATGCAGACCAAGCCTTGCGGTTAAATTTAAGTCTTTGTTTAGCAACATTCAGTTTACTGAATAAGAAATTTAATTTACATTTTGAATAACTTAACCTACAGTCTTCTTGGCTTACACTAAGACCTCAGTTTCACTATGAGGCTTGTGTATATGTTAACCTGCATAGGTGCAGAGATTAACTGGCTTCAGCTGGTGCTGGCTATGTGCAGATGAAGAGGTTCTTACTGTACGTATCTCATGGAAAATTGGGGCACAAGGGGAAAAAGAAAYTGTTTTTACTGTTATCTCTTTTGTGACTAATCTATTTCTTAATAAGCTTATGGGGCAGCAAAGGCTAATCCTGCCTAAGTAGGCTTTCATGGGTCTGTTATGAATAGTAGGGAGTACTTCACCATTTTCATCTAAAGACAATGTGGGCAAAGGATGTGATTCTAGAAATACGGTCTTCCATGATTCAGGTGTAAAGAGAGATGACCAAGACTTTATTAAAAGTAATGTTAAGGACGGGGGTGTCTAAGCTGTGTTTCTGGCTCTGTATTTAAGCACCTTCTGCAGTTCTGAGTGCTAAGCATCTGCCGGTTAAGTCRTTGGTGAGTACTGACGCTTGGAAAATGAAGAAGCCAGGTCATTTTTAAGTGCTCTGCTTTTAAGCTCATATTTAACTTCAGGCACCCAGTTCTGTATGATCTTATTCTGGATTGTAATAGTAATTTTTCTGTGAAATTCTAACTTGAATGGTTGGTTTCAGCTTCCCTGAGGTTGCATCTCTGCTGAAAAGCTGGCTGTAACCTTCTGAGCAGTAGGAATGATTGGAATTTGCTTGGGTTTAGAACGTGGGGGGGTATATGAGAGTGCTTTGTTAATTTACGTTTCTACCATGCTCTTATTGTTTCAAACGTCAAATACAAAATTAGCTTACGTTCTCTTTTCCATTGCCGTGGAACTTTTGAGATGCTTATTTTTGTTGCATTGTATCCAAGAGGGATATTTGCTTTTTCTTGAAAGGTTCTGTTTGCATTTGCTTTCAGTGCCTAGCTCCAAACAATTTAGTGTTTAAATAAAAACAAAACAAGGTTGGCGAATAAGAACTCCCTATTGCTATCAAATTTTAAACACGGTGATTAGATTAAAATAGGATGAGTTTTAAAAACATCCAAATGTGTCTCATTCATCAGGGAATAGGTAAGTCATAATCTGTGATTAATAAATTTGAGGGGATTTTTTTCTTCTTCTGTTCCCACCCACCCTTTATGTAGTATCAGAAAGTCTAATCTCACATACTTATTTAAAACTTAACATGTGAGCTGCTTTTAAACAGTAAGTGTACTTGCCTTTCCTTAAAAGGATGGACATATTGAGTTACAGCTTGAGCTGTATTTTTTTCACATTTATAGTAAAATTTATCAGGTTCATGTCTAATTCTTGCAACTAATTCCAGGAGGGAAATCTATTTTCATATGAATCAGAATGGACAAAAAGTATAGTGCTTCTGTAAGGAGCTTGAACACTGCCAGTTCCCATTCAGCATGCTGCTGTATCTGTTTTCATGGGCCAGATTTTTTTTTTAAGTGCTACATAAAGAAAAATATCCCTTTTTTTCCCCTACAGTCTTGGCAGTAGTTTCATAGTGGGAGGTATTAGGTGGCAAAAAAAACTTTTGAAAATCTGATCCCCATCGATTTAGCTGAAGGAAGGTGGTACTTAATTTTGCAAAGGATCTGCTATTTCGGAAAGCATTGCTAGCAAGAGGGGCTAGTGGCCGCATATCGGGTAGCTGGCAGCCTGCCGTTGTCTTTTGAAAAATCTGGATGCCCTACTTTCTGCAGTGTGATAGCAGTCCTGTTCTAACCGGTTCTAAGGTTTTGGAACTTCAGCATTTCTCTAGCCTCTGAGATCTGCAGCTATTTTTTCTTAAGGACCTCCTGCCTTAAAAATACAAATGCTGCCTTTTTCCTGCTGATATTGTAGTATATATTTGCATCAGGGATGAAGCTTCACCTGACACTCAGGAAGCAAAGGATGAAATTCAGCATGTGCAAATTAAAGTAGGTTTAAAAAGAAACACATTATTTAACTCATTATGTCCTTTCTTTTGCAAAATGTGGCTAAGCATTATAGGGAGATGCTAATGGCTCTTTTTAAAAATAAAAAACTTTAAACTGGTGTCTGTTTTATACATGACAAAGTGTTTTTTACAGGTGGAAATAATCACATTTGTGGAGATGTTTTGCCTTTTAAAGAAATAGTGTTCCTTACAAAGTGAAAGTAATGAACTGGGCCCCTGATTCTCCTAACACTTCAAGTATGTACTTCACATATGTGAAGAGTCCAATAAAGGACTGTAAAGGAAATGGAAAACTATAAGGTACATAGAAGAGAACAAAAAAACACAAATGTTATTAAACCTGTCCTTAAGTGTTTACAGGGCTGGGGCATCAAAGAAAACATCCATGCTGCTCTCCTTCATTTAACAAAACATTGAAATTACTTGGATAAGTATGTTCCATGGCATGTGGCAGTGCTCACTGAAGGAGTGTGGGAAAGAACATAACTGGAAAGCAAGTGTAATTCATTTAAAACAAAGCTTGCCAGTGTCCTGTAGCTAACATTTTGAGGTTTTAATGTTTTTAAAACAATATAAAGGTGCTTAAAATAAATACTAATGACTATTTTTGCACCTGTATTCTATTTCTGAGAGTTGGTAAGTAACTTAGAGAATTTCCATTTTTGTGGGTAATCTTCATAAAAATACAGTCATGCTAGCAGGTGGCAGGAAAACTGACTTCTGAGCACAGCTTTCCTGGATTTCCATTTACTAAGTTTTTCACTTCCCAAATTTCAATTTGTGCTTATATAGTCTTTTAAAATAACTTTCAAGAATCAATTTCAAATACCTTTGGATTAATATTAAACTCGTACCTAGGGGAAAACCACTTTCTAGTTGCAGGTGATAGTTTTTATTTATGGCTCTAGTAGAAAACATTGCTGTGTAATTCTAGAAAATACAATGTTGCGTAGGACTGCAAAGGTAGCTGTACTTAGGGGGCTTTTCTTACCTCAGTGAAACCCATATAACTTATGTCAGTTATGGGAACAGGTGGAGGGAAGAGCGAGTTCTGTTTTTATTTTAAATACTTTCCCCCTATATATTGTTATTTTTGTAGATCTTTTAAAAATATATTATTGTATGCCGAAGAATGCAATTCCACTATAGTCTCCCATTGCTTTCCAGTGTATGATATCAGATTGTGTTGAAAAGAATGTATTTGATAAGTTAACATGAAAACAACTTTTCCGACTGTTGTGTTTGTGTCTAGCAATTGGAAAGACTTTTCCTATTTAAAATTAGAATTATATATATATATGACCTCATATGTACATTTTGGATTAACACTCTAGTGACTACCCCAGGGCTGCTATAAAATTCTTCTAATAATTTAAGAATTGCCTCGCTTTAACTGTTTTTAAAAGCATTTTTTCTTGTCATTTTTTGGCAGAAGGTAATTTTCCCTTGCTGTGGATACAGTATGTTCAGACTTGCATATGTGCTCTGTTCCATTTTTAAACTGAAAAAAATGTATAAAGTGTGTATAAAGAAAAGTGTAAATAAAATATTTTTAGTCTTTAAACATTCTTGTGTAAACTGTGTAATACTTAAGGGCAGTGTACCTGGATAACTTTCTGCAGGACTTAAAAGTTCAGCTGGTTAAGGAAATAATCAAAAATGTTAAGTATAATTCATAATGCTCTGTTAATGGTATGTGTATCATTATCACATAATGCAGTATTAAAGTTATCCCAACAAGAAATGTTGGAAGTCCTTCTATAGCATCAAGCTTTTATCTTTAGCTGTATTTTATAATCTTCCTTGTTTTAATTGCTCTGGTACATTCATGTGTCTACTCTGYATTTCAAGCTTGAAATAATGTTTTGAGTTGACTTCATAGTTAAATTTGTAAATCAGCATCAAGACATAAATTTAAATGATAAAACTAAAAATTGATGCCGGCCTTTGCTAGTCAGAGCTCACAAGAGTCTGCTCATAGCTGTGAAACATCATTGAACTGGGGGCTCTGAGACAACAAATGTTTATTACACACTTGGACCTCAAAGTGTCAGACATCTAAGCCATACTGCTTTAACTTTTCTGTAACAAGAATCAGTAGGCATTTTAGGATTATTATCTCAGATTAGGACAAGAAGAGGAGAAAAACATAGAACAGGAGGTTGTGATCTTTACTTATTTTCTTAAGCAATCTGATGAAAACCTTCCTTGTCAGTCTCTTCTTACATTTTTTCCTTTTGTCTGCCACTATCTATTTTTCAGCAACCTCTCACTGTCAAATCAAAATCTCTTGTATAAAAACCTGCTATCAGGAATGTTTGAGAACAACTGTGATTGTTTCATCTTTTTTAATGTTGGGTTTTAAAATAGCTATTGATTTTTATTTTAATATTGAAAATGACTTAAAAGTATATTTGTATGAAGTCACTACTTTTTTTTCCTCCCTCTTCGGTAACTTGACTTCATCCTACAATATATATCGATTTAATGAAAGGTACTGCAGATGCATTTGTATCGATCCCAGTGGAATGCATCACTGGAGAAAGAGCCTCTTTGATTGATTGTCATGTGTCCCCATTTTCAGTTCAAAGGGAGACCAAATGGATTAGACTCTGATACGGTGGAATAGAAGATGACAGCAATCTTTTCACATTGTAAATTTGTTATTGGCAATTGTTTTTATTCACCTTTTTAGTTTCCGTTCTCTGTGAGACAGGTCATACTTTTGACAATACCCTTCTTCCATGACGTTATGCTGGCTGACATTACTTATTTCTTAGCACCTTCACAGCTGATTGGGAGTCCCAAATAATGGTTCCGTTATTTCACTAAGGAGAGCTTTCAGATTAACTGGTTCATAGTTGCTTGTGTCATATTCTTCTCTTTTTGGGAATATCTGCCCTTATTTTTGGCAGTAGTTCAGTTATTTGTGATCACTTGGTTTGTGTGTGTGTGATGCTAAATTAATGTTATTTTGGCAAAGGGTTTTTTCAGCTAATTCCTTCCAGATTCTTTGATATGTTAGCTACCTTTGCTGACTTGAGATCTTAATTTTAACAAAGTTCCTCCTTTGTTACAGATATATTTTTTTTCCTATTCCATCAACTCCATAACATGGAACAGAAAACTCTTGCTTTCAGTATTTCAGATTCTTTATTAATTGGGTATATTTTGAGTTTTTAATGTCCTTGTTGACAGATGTCTCCCCTCTCCCCCCCACTCTGGCCTATTAAGTCTTACTGATTTTTCAACATCATCTTTTAATCAGAGTAGTTTACTTTTTTGGCATGTGTAAAATTTTGCCCCCCTCAAGGGAGAGGGTAGGGAATATGTGTAAAGATAGCTTTAACTTCTTACTGTAACACTTTCCACTTACATTTGATGTGTTAGTTACACTGACAGATGCTTTAAGCAATGCTTACAGTTAAAAATATATGACATCATGATCTGTGTTTAAGTATCCAGCAACTCTTCAGTCTTCTATCCACTGGAATGAATGCTAGCATTAAACATCTCATGTTGAGTGCCCAGCCTTCTAGATTAATCCTATATAGCATTTTAGAAACTAAGAAAGTATTGTTTTGCCATATATATGTCTGTCAAATATGTTTTATGATGAAGTCACCCTTTGTAACAGTTCTCATACATTTTATGGATAAATGTTGCTGAATAAATTATTTTTCTAATGAGATACATGGTTCTATTAGTTATTACATTATTCAATTTTATATTCAATATACTCTTATTACATTATTCAGTTTTACCAGATAGATAATGTTCTCTTACTGGCAGCTTCCTTTCCCACACCCATTTTCAGTATGTCCTCAGGCATGTTCTAAGCCTGTTTCATTTACTTTTTTTTGTCATATGGTTCATCTCACAAATTGGAGTTAAACCAACCACATAATTCTTCTTCTGTGCGAGAATCTTTATCTCCTGTGGTTCATTACCCTAGGTCCTAGTATTGGCATGCAGACACTGTAAAAAGTCCCTTGTGTAGCCCTTTATGCTTGGAGATAAAACATTCAGTTGTGTGTTATGGGTCTGTTTTATATATTTGAGTACTACTGAGGAGACTGTCAGACTTTACTCTCTCTTCTTTGTCAAAAGAATTGAATAATGCTAATTGAAACCAAATATTTTCCCCATGTGCTGCTTTTTTCTTTAACTTCCTTAATCTCAGGGGAAAAAAATAAAGGTGGTCAGTATATTCCTCTTCTCTGCTTCTCTTTCCAGATTTCAGAAGCCATACAAAATGTATGGAATCGTGCCCATGACAGAGACCCTGATGCCAGCATAATGCACAGCATAAGCACTTACTGCTCTATTGGTGTAGTGATAGCCTTCATTTTCACTCCTGGAAAACAGGAAATTGTTTTGCTATTTTCTTGCACCACTCAAAGTTCTGTTGGCTAATTTATTTCTAGGATGGAGTCCTAATCACTTGTAATCCGTGGTTGGCTGTGGATGTTCCATGGGATTTGTCTCATTTAACAGCTGTTCTTGGTCCTTCCTCTGGCTCTTACAGGTTGTTCTCAGATTTTTTTTTTCCTAACATTGATGGCAATTTGATACCAAGAACTAACTTTAACTTCTGATGGCAGTTGTTAGTATTAAAATGAAACCCAGAATGTTAAAAATTTGTCAAGTTTCAAAAGACATTTTAGAGTACAAAACCTTTTTCCTGATTTTTAGAGTTCATTTATTGCAATCTGAAAGTGTTTCTTACTATCAAGTAATATTTTTCCTTCACTCACTGTTTCTTCTGACAGATTATTCAGAACACTGAAAGGAAATATGCCGTTAGAAAAATCAGATGCTGATAATTAACYGAACTATAGCTTTTAATTAGAAACACCCCCCCCATCATCTTAAGATTTGGAGCTGATCAAATTATCAACAACCTTAGAGGAAATTTTTAGCTGACTTCTGAGAGCTGGATTTTGACTCAGTACCGTTCTTTGAAAGCAAGGGGAGTAAGGCTGAACTCTACATAAGTTAAATAAACTAAACATTGTAACCAAAGAAATAGTACAAGCTTTCTAATGCCCAAATAATAAACTAGCCCTACTTCACAGAAGTTCTGAACCTTAAAAAATTACCACACACGCTCAGTTTTAGTTTTGTCCTAGCTTTGCAGTGCAGAGTTGTTTTTATTTTAGTTTTCCACAGTGAAAAACAATTACAATGAATATATATTTTGCTAAACTTGTTAGTTAAATAGGTGTAGGAAGCCATGCTTTTATATTTGCAGTCTGTTCAAAGCAGGACCAAAAGCATTCAAATGACTAAAAAGTTTAGTCATTTTCCAGTGCCATAACTTTTGAAGATTTATACATTAGCTATGGATGAAAATCATCCAACATCCTCAAGAGGTAGTGCCTGGGACCAAGCATACAATTTAGCTGCTTCATGTTCCCATTCTTCATCTGTAAGAATAGATTGATCCTCAGGCTTTTCAACTTGTGAAATTGTAGCTTCTTGATGTTCAGTGAAGTCGCTCCTGTTTTTAATATCCAGTTTCTGTGCCTGTATAATAGCATGCATAGTTATAAAACTACAGGAATAGGGACCTATTAAAAATTGTGTGATATAACTTTGTAAATGGAGACAAACCAAATAAAATTGCACTTGAAATGTGCCATTCTTCTCATTTATACAAATGCCAAAGCAAAATAAAACATGAATCTTTTACCTGTGCCAGGACTAGCTTGTACAAGACTTGTGCAGTTGACTAGCTGAAAAGGTAGTTTTACATGCTGCACTAGAGAGAAATAGTTATAAGTACAGATGGTGTCAGTCTGTACACCATTACCATATGCCCCCTTAGTTCCTACAACTAAGCTGGCCTTAGCCCTTCTCCACAGGGTGTGGTGGGAAGAAAACATATGAATGATTTCACGTTACAATAAGTAGCTGGTGATAACATATGCTGAAGATAGAAGGGTGCCAATGAACAGTCTAGAGAAAAAGCTAAGGGAAAATTTCTAGATGGCAATTTTCATAAGTGCTTGTGAAAGAGCCTTGCAAAGTTTGTTTTACAGTTCCATAAATGCATTTCAGGGTTAAACATATGTAAGGTCAGGTGTTAGTCTTCGGTGGTAAATACACCCAGAATGGATGCAGTATTCTGAAGGTACTAGATGTGGTGGGTTTTGATGAATGCGAAGGAAAGTTGTTGGGTTTTTTTAATTAAAAAAAAMCCAAAACCGCCCTACTCCAAAATCAATGGAGACGTGCAAAAATAGCCTGAACAAATGCCACTTGTCATGCTACCGAAGTGTAAGGAAATATAGAGGGACTTCCTGGCTAAAGAATACTCTCCAAAGAAATACTGGATTCTGTCCTGAAAAACACAGCATGCATCTAATTTTGCATCATACCTCTCTTTCTTTCTCACACAAATAGGCCCTCTTCATTTTTGCTATCTTTTGTCGAGCTTGAGAAGAGCAACGTGTTGACTGCATGGACACTGTAGTGGGTCGGTCAGAGCAAAACAAAGAGGTGACTGATGAATTACATGGAAATGAAGACCTAGAAAAGAAGAGTATTTAAAAAAACAGCTCAGTAGCTTCTCTCAGAAAGCATGTTGCTCTAGACTGAACAAAGAAAGCCATAAAACCAAATCTTATCTTCTCGAAAGGGAGAGAATAATAAATTTTTTCCTCATCCTCTTTTCCTGTTACATCAAATGATGGTGGTAGTGACATKAGCAGGGAAGAAATTTAGACTGTTCTTAATGTGCTACTCAGTTCTGACACCCTTCTTTCTTAAGCTGCCCAACAAACCTCTACAGAATGGCCTGCTTCTCTTCTGATCCCTGGGATCCTCTAAGGTTTCAAGTCCCAGAGTAGAGGCTTAGCAGGGAAGCAAGTCAGGACTCAAACCAAGGTTTCACTAATAATGTAAGTATAGGCTTCACTGTTCAGGTATGCAAATCCTTCCCCATTTCTCAAGGAACAGCTAGCTTGTATCGTAAAAGACGTAGCACAGCATATAGTGATATGTTATATTCTCCAGAAGTTTTCTCTGTGTGCATGAATGGGAAGTCCCATGGACTTCACTGTAACTCCTCTCACTCTTAGCAGTGTGTGTGGATTCTTTTGCAAACATAAAAATTCAATTCTCTTACAGCAAAAATTAAGGGAGCAGAAGGCACTTAAAACACGTTTAGTAATATAATGTACTAATTGTAAAACAGTATATGTATATATAGTAATCATAATACATACTACTTTTCATTCATGAGATATTTCTATATGCATGTGCCTTGGTGGGAAAAAAATATATAACCCTTCAAAACTGATCACAGTAAAAAAAAAAAGAGTTATAAGTAATAGCAACATACTTAGCTCACTTTGTTAATTATTAAAGAGGTGGCACAATAAAGAAAAGAAAGCATGCCTTTTATGAAAATTAGGTAGGCCAGAAGCCGTCATTCAGGTAAATAAGATACTACAATTAATATACAAGCTTATGTAGATACTGATGTCAATATATTTATATGCAAATGAGGTAAGATATCCACATCCCCTTGCTAAGAAATTAAGGATTACTGTGGAAGTGATTTATTTATTAAGTTAAAATTTTTGATGTGTTAAATATTTAAAAAGTCTGTCAACAGATACAAGTCTTTTCACCTTTTAGCCTCAGTTAATGTCCAAAATTTATTCAGCTCAGCTGAAATCTGAGATGTGTTTAAACTTTGAAAGGAGTTGAAATTGTTGTGATTGGTGCTTAAGGGTGTCAGAAAGATGTTTGTTAGTTTATATGTTCTCACTGCTTTTAGTAGTATACAACCTGTGCACTGCAAGATGTTTGGTACACGTTGCATTCAGTGTCATCTCTGTTGGTAGCATCAGCAACATGTTAATAGAAGAGCTATTCATTTAGGCTGAAGGAAGAGCCTAGAAGGAGGTAATTCAAAAATGCTGGAACTAAAGTTATTGATTACTACGGTAAGTCAGAGACTTGAATTATGAAGGAAAGTTAGGTTGCTTAACTATGGTAATATCAAAACAGAAACTGTATTCAGTTGGATTAAACTGCTTTTTGCACAATAGGTTTCTCTCTTCTACCTGTCACCTGTCTTAGAATATAGCATCCTTATTTAGAAAGCACTGAGTATATTTTGGATGCTGTCAGAATGTGACAAAGCTGATGACAGCACACAGAAATTCAAGTATTGAATCACCTAAGAGATGAATGCAGTAATCCCTTTGATGTAATTAAAGGTAAGTCAGTGGGAAAGCACAAAGAAATCTGCAGTGGCATCTGCCTGTTCTTAACATATGATTTGCTTATTGAATATATGAGTTCAGACCTTGTAGCTGCCAAAACAGCACCTCTGACAAGTATTAAATGCAAAGTACTTTAAAAATATACACGGTAAGTTGAAAAGCAAAAGCATGAGGTAAGCTTCACTCCAAACAAAACAGTATCATTAAATACAAAAATCTGCTTAACCCATTTTTTCCAGCTTAGAGAATGAATAAAATAATGAAATAGGATTTTTATGAAAATACTAACTACACTCCCTTCATAAAGGCACTGGATAAAATCTGTAATCATACACCCCTATAAAAGTTCAACTAGCTGTTTAACAAATACGTGCTAAAAGTGGCAGTGACGTAAGAAATAGATTATGTGCTTTGGAGACCTACCTAGAAAAGCTGTATACCTGACATGTCACATCCTACTGTGCTTTGTGGAAAATATTTAGGAAGCCAGGTTCACAATGTTAGGTGAAGCTGCTTGAAACTGAAAGTTCAGTTTATTGGAGCCCTTGCAGTCATATATTTTCTATTAACTGCAAGTTTTCAAAATAACTTGAAAGAAAAAGAGATCTGCCAAACAGCATTCCTTTAACTTAAAACACACACACAAAAGCAGTAAGAAGCAGAAAAGCAGTTTACTTTATAAAGATTTTAAAAATGAGTTCTAAACAGGCTGATAAAAAATAGTGTCATATCATAGTATTATATATTCCTTTTCAATTAAGAAAAGGTGCATGGAAAAACGTGTTTTGGAAAAAGATGTATCATCAAAGAGAACATCAAGATAAGCTGGCCTTTCAGAATTATAAAGTTTTCCAATAATCAGTGTCAGTAGGTAACTACATTGATATTTAATGGGTAGATGTTACAAACTCAAATTTAAACAGGAATATGCAACAAATCTTCCCCCCCCCACAGGTGTGGCAAATAACTGTCTAATAAAGGACTGTTTTTTCTTGACAAAAAAAACTGTAAAAAAGCAATCTAATACAACATTATGAAAGATTAGAGTGTAACAATTAAGTCAAAGAATTAGGAATAAAGTTTCTTAAATTGTATTTTTGCCTGGACTGACTTCATTTATGTACCAACATTTTCAAATTTCTCTGCACTGCAGTTTTCTAAAGGAAATATCTCTTTCACAAGTATTTAGAAATGCTAATTACCAAGTAAAGTGAAAAATACTGGCATGCAAAATAAAATGAAACTTGGTACAGGTTCTCACCTAATAAGAGAAACAGCCATGAGTTGATCATGCCAAAGCTCTTTATTCTGTGGCCGCAGCAGCAGGAACTTCAGCTCCTTTTTAAGTCTGTCTGACAATGTTCTGGACTGTGCATAATCCATTATGTCGTACACTATCATTGTCCTAGGGAAATTTTTCAGAGACAACCTTCTCCAGCAGTTATTCCTGCCACCAAAGTATGCAGGGGTTTCATCCAGATTACTGATATACTGTCAAAGAACAATACACCTACATGAAAACTAATATATTTGTACTGGTCTTCTCTATGAAGATTTTCCCATTCTTTTTAATCAGACATATCAATCACCTTAAAGATGAACGTGCACATTAAAGAAAAAAATGCATTCAAGATGGTGGAGCTCATAAAATAGTCTGCTTTAGATTTTTTTAATAAATAACAGTATCTGTTCTGTAGATATTTATATCTGCATTATGTAAGTGTATGAATAATTGCTGTGTAATCATTGAATTTAAAAAGATTACAAAAATATGTATATTTAACATTTATACCACTGTATGTGCAGTAACAACTGGACTTTACTATTCTTGCAACAAACTTAAATAGAGAAAAGAGTTAAAAATCTTTCTCCTCTATTCTAGTCCCATTAGTTTACTTCAATGGCATCCCTTTTCTTTTTGACTCTCATGTCACTTTTATCTTTGAAAATTTTCTGCCTCTAACACCTTGAGGATGAATAAAATACATCAAAAATGTGACTGCCTTGCAAATGGCCCGGTCACTTTCTATGCTCTCACAAAGTTGCTGTAAAATACCATGAAATCACTTTTCCGCAAACGTTTGCCACACTCTTACCGCTTATTTTCCATGGATATAAATGACTGCACAAAGTATAATACTATGGTGAAAGAGACCCATTATCATTCTTTACCTTAAGTCACTTATCTACATTTTAGATAAAATCATAACTTCCTTGCTAAAGAGGGAATCTTCATAACCAAAACCTGTAATAAAATATCTGAAACATTTCCTACATGCATGTAGTCTTTCATTGTAGCAACATCTGTTTCATCTGTTATCCTTTGCTTTTGGTACTGAAGCTCATCTTGTACTATTTGTTCATAATATTTCCGATATCCCATTAACTTGCAAGCATCAGCTGCTGCCTGTAAAATACAGCAGAAAAATGTAATAAAACTTCAAAAAGAAAAGACAGGCACAAGCCTGAAATCTTCTCACTTCACCTCAAATTGTTCTTGACAATCCTCCAATCTACCAAAAAATAAAAAGGACCTTTTGCTAATTTACAGAGAACTCATTGAGAAACTAGAAGAGCATTGTCCAATTCTGCAATGTGATGGTGAGGCATTCTCATTGGTCTGGAAAATATTTCTTCATGCTGTACCTGGTTGCATCAGGTCTATAAAGAGACTCTAAGAAAGAAACGTAAGAATTTTCTTAAAGATGGCACAACAAAACTTAATCATTACAAATAACGTTTAAGATGATATAAGAGGGTGTGTGCCTCCTCTGTCTCTCCATGATACCCTAACAGATGAAGTATCTGTTAAGTTCGAATTAATATCTTCTTCAAGATGCTTTAATTTTATATAAAAATCTTTTTGATAAAATTTTCTAGGTTTAAGAGGATGCATATTCTAAAAGCAGTATTAGCTCTTCTAAATTACTATAATTTTTGGACCTGGACATTACTTTCTTGATGTACTTAATTATGTGGCTAAATTAGGAGCCATGGCTCCTCTTGGAGTCATAGGAGAAAGGACTAGATGAGTGCATTTCAAAACAGAAACCTAATTCAAGCGCTCTTAACTCCCTCTGGTGGAGTCTACGTTCAATCAATACCTAGGCAACAAAGGTTCCTAAACTATCAGGCAGCTATGTTAGGTGGCAAAAGTTAGGAAGACTGAATAACCCCTTCGAGCCTAGTGATGACAGAACTGCCTCACAACAGAACTGTAAGGGCAACTGTATGACACAGCCTATGGAACGTACTTTTTCCATACATAACAATCTACACAAAGAATACAGACAAATGCTTTCACATATCTTTGTGTAAAGCTTTGTGTATAAACTTTAAGCTTGAAGACAATTTTTCTTTGCTAACTGAAAATTAACAGCATTCAGCAGAAGCAAGTTACTTGTTTGCATTTGAAATGTATTGTTATGTGACCAAGACTGAGTAAGAGGATAAACATCTTACAGAATGTCAAAAATAACAAGCACCAAGATACCACTAACTGATCAGAAAATGACCACACATGAACACAAAGTAAGTCACCTCATTTGATGGACTTATTATTCTTTTTCCACTAATGTATTTGCTGCCTTTGCCTTGAGTGTGGCGAAAAATCTTAAACACAATGAAAGGTGGAAACTCCTGACCAGCAAATCTGAAGAAACAAAGAACACAGTTAATTAACTGCAATATGAGAACAGATTTCCGATGAATTAAATTAGAAAAGACTATTGTCTTGTTTTATCTTATCTGAAGGGAATTCAGTACTCATTATTTCTGATACAAGCTGCAAAGAACTTGCTCCACTCTAACTTGCTCCAAATGAACTGGAGATCCCAATTCCTGGGTTGCAAAAACCAAGGAGTGCTAAAATATGCAGAAAAGGGTAGTTTTATTTTTTAATTTAATATTCTGAAAATGGAAAGATAGGGAAACCCATCTTTTTTATCTCTATACTCTACCCCCATCTAAATTCTAATAGGATTAAAACATTTCTGAATATCCTAGTATCTTTTATAGAGGCTGCAAGATAACACATTGAACCCTGCTTGCTTTATGGAAGGCACACTAAACATAAGCCCACAAGCCAGAAACAGTTCTTGTAGGAGGTAGTTTAAATAGTAAGAGTAGTTGAAAATACTTTTTAAATCACTCCCAAATTAATGAGGAATCAGTACTTAAAAAAACAACAACACACAATTAGTTGATCTGGGTGAAAGAATGCAGCAAAATGATGAATAATATTTTGTGACTTGAAGTAAAAATGGTTAAAAAATGGTTACTAAAACCACATTGTCATATCTCACTGATCCTGGGAGTTCCTAAGACCTCAGAACTTTCCAAATAGCAAATGACATTTATCTAAAGTAATAA
This sequence comes from Apteryx rowi, assembly GCF_003343035.1. Classification (NCBI taxonomy): domain Eukaryota; kingdom Metazoa; phylum Chordata; class Aves; order Apterygiformes; family Apterygidae; genus Apteryx; species Apteryx rowi. The sequence continues at coordinate 506,476 of NW_020450562.1, forward strand.
GAGCTCTGTATCTGAAAGTCCACTCAAATTCAAAGGAATGACAAGGTTCTCACTGATTTTCAGAACAGTTGGTATGATAGCTTGAAAACTTTTCATTTAAAGGAACTCACAGAATTACTAAAAAATGTGCAATCCTGCCATACAAAGCATAGGATCAGTCTACTCATACACTGTTAAATTGAAAGGCTGGAATTTAAGTCTTCAGAACGGAATGGCATATATTTTAAAAAATCAGAACCCTAGAATACTTTTTTCTGTAAAGTATGGCTACTTTAATGTAATGTAATGATTTAAAGGATGGGGTTCAGGCAAAAGGATTTATTCTTATGATTGTATATTGATGAAGAAATGCAAAATTCAGATATTGGGCACAACTGACTTTTACAAGTAAATGTTTCAGTTAAAGTCCAGCAAGAGGTTATGGGAATAGCAGCAGAGCAGCCCACATCACCTTAATCTGGGGCCAGTAACTGATCACAGTAGCCCGTAAAATTCCATTAGCTGAGAAAAGGTCATGAACTCTTATGAGCAGCCTGGCTGCCTTTGAAAGTGGTTTTCCTTTGCCTGAAGTCATAGACAGAATATTGTAAATCCTCTGGAAACATCAACACCATCTTCTTTTAGGTTGTTCTCCATTCAGGACCACATGGTTCTCATTTTCTTGCATGAGCTATGCCCAGAGTGCCAGATCAGAATGTCTAAAGAATAGTGTGTATGTAAGTCTGAGACTTCCATTTTTTTAATGAATAAATAAGTTCTAAAGAGATGTTTCTACTTTGTACATACTGAAATTTAGAATATTTTCTATTACCAAAATTCTTCCAGTGTATGGTAAGAAATAATTCAAAATAAGTTCCAAGTCCAAAATAAGTCCAAATTTAAAAATTCAAAATGTGCCTGATGTGTTCCCCTTTTACATGCATATCTATTTGTTTCACTTGTAATATTACAACATGTAGAAATCATGAGTCCTGACTACATAATTATTCCCAAATCATTCCTAAATTCCTCCAGCAAAATTTCCTAAAATAACCTGGTAAAGACAAACAGAAGTCAAATTCTCCCTTCTTTGCTGTAGTAACTTTAAAATGTCCTCATAAAGCCTTACCATAATTTCTAAAAATATTCAAAACTGCTGGGAGCTTACATGGGAAATTTTAGTCCAGAAGATACATTCTGCAAAAATATGTTGTCATAAAGAAAGATGTAAAATGAAGTATCGTTCAAAGTGTAATTTTGCCTGACAGCATACACAGTAAAAGCAAGCAGAGTACTGTTTTGTTAAGTTACAATCACACTGTATTGTATGCTGGATGGGAACAAATACATGATTGTGCCTACTTTACCTGAACCTGACTTTGCACTTCATACTAGGATCTTTTATCAGTTCAGCTTCTGTTGGGCTCACCCTTCTCATAATTTCATGCGTAATGCAATGTTCCTGAAACAGATTGAGATACGAACTTGAGTTCTTGCCGCTCTGACAGCTATACGTCCCACATCCGTACGTTACAGAAGAATCGTGAACGCTCTTTCAACTATTCYATCCAAACTTTTCACAAGCTAGTACAAGACGCTTCTCCCCGCCCCCCGCACACGGGCGCGTTCCCCTCCCGCGCGGAGCGGCGGCGGCGGGGCCGGGGCGCTAACGGCCGCCGGGGCGTACCACGGCGCGCATCGCCCGCGTCAGCAGCCTGAAGAGCCGCATCTGCACGTAGCGCCGCCAGCCGCGCTGGATGGTCGCCGCTGCCGCTGCCGCCACCGCCGCCGCCGGCCTGCGGCCCGCCGACATGGCGGAGCCGCCCCGCGCCGCCGCGTTGCCGGGATACCGAGACGCACGGCGCGCGCGGGGGCCGCGTAAGGCGCCGCGCCTGAGGCGTGCGAGGCCCCGCCTCTGCTCCCCACCGGTTTCCGTAGCGGCGCGCGAGCTCGCCGACGTCACCAGCGCAGCGACGCGGCCGGCGCCACTGCCAGCCCGCGCCGCTACCGCGATGCTCAAGGTGAGGAGCACCTCCCCTCCCCCCGCCGCGCCCGCGAGCCCCTTCCCGGCCCGTGAGCAGCCGTGG